>NC_056739.1:772517698-772692698 GCF_019279795.1 Protopterus annectens | reverse complement strand
TGGACAGGCCATCAATTCCGCACAGTCAAACGCCATGCCGTCGCCTAATGGTCAGCCATACCCGATACTGTAGTCATGTAGTCCGATGTAATAGGCATCACAAGGGATCGCGCCCACCCAGCGTGAGTGACACATGCAAGCACCAATGTCGGTGCATGTTCAAGTGAGGGAGCGAGCGGGTGTAAGCGTGTTTGGCTACCAGTATGCGAGTATTGCACTGGTAAAGAAATGTGGAGTCTAACCAAGTGTATGAAGCTGTAACCAGAGACAGCAGTGCTTAACACCGCGCAAATCCACGCACAACCGCTCCCAAGTGCTTCAATGTGCCTTACTCACTTCGTATCCATTGGGCTTGTTCTGGCCACAAACAAATAACCGTCCTTTGCAAGTGTTGGTAACAACACCCTGCGCTCACAGCTAAGGTGAATTACCAATACACCATGGCAAATATACAGAAAATAGACAGTACCACACACATACCATACAGCACAGTCATCCAGCAATATAGCAATGTACTGGCAGATGTCTGGACCACTGGTGTTTGCAGACCTGGCCGTCTTGTGTTTACGTGTGTGAGCATACCCAGTATGACCATTCCACATATTGTCGACTGACATTGCCGTCATACCTTCATGAGTTTGAGCATGCCCAGTTTGGCCAACTGTATCACATGTGTTACATGTCCAGGTAGTTAGTACTGTGGTGCCGACCTCTGCGTTGTACACTGACAGGTGGCATGCTGTGTCTGCAGGGTATCCATCGGTCATGTGGCATTGACAGTTGCTACATTTCTGCACAGGGCGGGGGGACATCCGACTGTATCCACATTCCTACACAGCACCGGGGGGGGGCGCACCTGACTGTTGTTACATGTGTACGTTGAAAGGGGGGCACACCTGACACTTGTACACCTTTGCTACTACTGTACTGGTATGTCAGGTACTCCATTTTAATGTGTAGACCTAGCTATTGTGCTGGCAAGAGGCATACCAGTGTAATCCAGATCTTAGCTTTAATTACCAACATATTAGTTTCAGACATCCTAGCCTTCACAACCTACATCCAACTGCCTGGCCTGCTGTAGTCTGTCTGTGTGGGCCTGTGGGGGGGGGTCATCCAGTGGGTATATTCAGTGCCCATAGTACAGCATTTGTCTGTGTTGGTCTACAACTGCCCAACTGGTTGAGACTTGTGTGGGCTGTATGGACACACATGATGCTCAGCCATTACCTACAGTGGGTTATGACACCCTGTGTACTACTGGCTACTATGGTGACCCCGGTATGTGCTACAGATGTCATGGTGCCACTATGGACGTCTACTGTCCAATGCCTTAACATCTGGCCACCTAATTCCCTTGCATGCTCACATCCATACCATAGCTACAGGTAACAACACATTCTAATAACACTGCCAATTGGTAGGTTGATTGACTTACCTTGACAGTGTGCCAGACCTGAGGATGGTGCTGGAGGACTGCCTATGTCGGATGCACACAAACATGACTGAGCACAGGTAGTGTCATGTTTGGCATCCCTTTTACTGTCTGTGTGAGTCAGAGAGGGTGACATTCCCTGGGTACCTACTGTGTCAGTGCATATGCTATGCGTTGCCTCTTTGCCAAGGCCAGGTCATACTGGGCACGCCTCCTTCTGCCTACTGGGTCTGGCTCAGGTTGTTACTCCTCCGAGTCACTCTGTGCTTGTACAGGCCTTGGCATTGGTGGGAGGCTGTGTGGCCCTGCCCCATGCTGTTCCTGCTGCAGCTGTTTCCGCAGGATCATATTGTATAACATAGCACATACCATAACAATTTGGGTGCATGTAGCTGGTGAATACCGCAAGGCTCCCCTGGATGTGTCCAGACACCAGAACCGTGACCTGAACATCCCAAACACACGATCTATTATATGTCTGGCCTGTGCGTGTGCCTCATGATGACGTAGTTGTTCAGGTGTGTGTGCATTTCTGATGGGTGTCATCAGCCACAGCTCCAGTGGGTACCCAGCATCCCCCACTAGGTGATCATAGGGGATGTCCATATTGGCAAAGCTGTGGTACAGCTGCGTCAGATGCCATATATCGGAATCGCCATAGCTTCCAAGGCAGCCAGCACACACATTCAGTATAATGCCCTGGGCATCGCATACGACCTGGCAGTTGATAGAGGGGATGCCCCTGTGGTTAATGTAGGCCCTACCCTGCTCACCAGGTGGTGCTTTGATGCATACGTGCGTGCAGGCTATAGCACCCACTACGCCAGGTAGTCTGCCATTTGGTGGAAGAGACGCATATTGCTGGTCAACACCTCACGTGTGTTGAGGAAATGTACGTGCTCACTGGCATGTGGTGACATGGCATCCAGGAACTGGTGGAATACTCTGGATGCAGATGCCTGTGAGATCCCCATGATATCCCCAGTTGTGTTTTGGGAGGTACCTGTGGCTAGTATACCTAGGCCTACACATACCTTTGTATCTACTGGGATGGGTTCCCCTCGGCCTGTTCGATGTGTCAGGTGTGGCCGGCACAGCTCAACAATCTGCTGTAGGAGGTCTCTGTCCACCCCATAGCGCTCCACTATCTCCAGCTCATGTAGCCCCTGGTAGGTTACCCTGGGTCTGTACAGTCTTCTCAGTCTCCTCACTGTGGGTTGTTGGGCAGCATTCGCATCCTCACCAACCTCAGCCTCCTGGACATGTTGGTCTATGTTGCCTGCTGCAGCCATTCTCATTTCGTTGGATTGTTTTGCAAAATTTTCCCGCATGTATACACCGGTGGTGTAGAGTGTGGAAAAACCCGAGGGTATGGTGCTTGCTCACTTTATCGTAGTGTTCTGGGCCGGGCTGGGCCTGTAATCTACTGATTGTGATAATTATCACCTGTTTGCCAAGCTTGTTCACCTTGACTACTCTCCTACTGCTGTTGTCCCTCCCAATTGCACTAGGCAGGTATAGACACACACCTAGCTTAGGCGTGCTAAGCCAGGAGCAATCCCGAGACACAGGGCTCCAATCTACGTACAGTATGCCTGACACTCCCCTATGCTTTCAGCTATATTCGAGTCCTGCACCCTGCTATCTATACACACACATACTCTTGGGATCTGCATCACAGCCTGGGGATAAACGTGATTCACTATTTTCCTCCTCATTTGCATAGTATAGTCTTCTAATGCATAGTTACATGACCCATGCTGAGCCTCCCCAAAAATAACCACTGCTTACTGTCGCGCAGACCCGCACACAACTTGTTAAAAGCGCCTTACTATCACTGTATTCGATGTCCCTTGTTCTTCCCAGCAAAAACAGTACAGTTTTGTACCTACCATAAATGTAGATGTTCGAGTGTAAACACTGCTGCAGTCATTACACTTGGGTTATCCTGTCGTCAGGCGGTCCCGCAGTCGGCCAGAGTTCCAAAGTCTTGGTCTGGCGTCGGTTGTTGTCGCCTCCTCCCTGACGTCAGTGCGACAAGAGTATATAAGGTGCAGCCAACGCCATTTTCTTCAGTTTTTCTTGCCCCAGATGTCAGGTGCCCCCAAATAGGTAGGCAATTCAAATTGCTAGTAAAATATACAAAAAAGAAAAGCAAACATCCATTTTTAGTTACCAGCAAATACTCCCCATAGGTAATAAAAGGTAGATGACCTAGGTAAGTACCAGAAAGTAAGAGGGGAAGGAGGGAGGGTAACCTGGACTGCAGCAGTGTTTACACTCGAACATCTACATTTATGGTAGGTACAAAACTGTACTATGTTCATCGTGTTACACTGCTGCAGTCATTACACTTGGGTGGAATCCCAAAGCTGAGGTAGGGAGGCTGGATCTATATGGCATTAGGGGTGGCTATCAGGCCCTGCAGTATAGCAGTGGTGAAGCCAGCTTTGGATTTGGAGTATAAAGGCAAATGGTAATGTTTGGTGAAGGTATGCATAGAACTCCATGTTGCTGCTTCCAAAATATCCTTGGTAGGTACTCCTCTGAGGTAGGCAGCTGAAGTGGCTGTTACCCTGGTGGAGTGAGCTCTAATGCTGCTAGGTACAGGTTTCCCATGGTGGGTATAGCATAAATGTGTACAGTGTCCTATCCATTTTGAAATAGTCTGCTTTGAAATGGCTTTTCCCTGTGCTCCTGCAGTGTATGCTACCAATAATTGCTCAGATTTTCTGAAAGCTTTGGTTTTGTCCAAGTAGAAGTGTAACTGTCTGTGAATGTCCAAAGAATGTAGTAGTCTCTGGCAAGTGAATAGTTTGGTTTAGAGCCACACTTGATACCACCTTTGGCATAAACGTAGGGTTAGTTCTTAAAGACACCCTGTCCTGGTCGAAGATGAGGAAAGGTTCCACTGCCATTAGTGCCTGTAATTCTGAAACTCTTAGTGCTGATGTTATTGCCAGTAGCAGAACAGTTTTCCAAGAGATGTATTTTAATTCTGCTGTATTAGCTGGCTCAAAAGGAGGTAAAGTTAATTTTTCAAAAACAAAGTTGAGGTACCAAGTTGGTGTAGGTGTTCTACGGGGCGGTCTTATGTTTCTAGCCCCTCTGAGGTACTGTTTGAGCAAAGGATTAGAAAAAATTGGTGGATCTGTGTTGTAATGAGCAGAGATAGCTGAGGCGTGGATCTTGATGGATGAAAAAGAGAGGCCCTTGTCCAGCATCTCAGTTAAGTATTGAAGTATCTGAGGAATGTTTGGGACAAGAGGGTCAAGGCTGTGCGCTTGGTTCCAGGCACAGAATCTCTTCCATTTATCCGAGTATGCTTTCCTGGTGCTAGGCCTTCTGGCCTCCAGAATGACATCCATAACAGCTTTGGAGAGAGGAATTGCTTGCTTGACTAAGGAATTTTCCATGCAGCTAGATTTAAGGTCTTTAGCTGGCTGTAAAGTATCCGATTGTTGTGCTGTGTCAGCAACTGTGGGATTTCAGGCAAAATCCAGGGTGGTTCTTGTGCTAAGTTCTTTAAGATTGGGTACGAGTGATGGCGTGGCCAGTCTGGTGCAATCAGGATCATTTTTGGCTCTTCCTGCCTGGCTTTTATGAGTACCTTTGGAAGGAGAGGTAAACGAGGGAAAGCGTATACTTGCAGTTTTTTCCAGCTGAATGAGAGGGCATCCACTTTCCATGCTAGTGGATGGTAGCTCCTTGTGCAGAATTTCTGTAATTGGCAGTTCTTTGGGGAAGCAAACAGATCTATGTCCGGGCTCCACTATTTTTGTGTTATCATTCTGAATATTTGTGGGTTCAATTCCCATTCGTGTGGGTCCATAATGTTTCTGCTTAGGTCGTCTGCCAGTGTGTTTTTCTCACCTGGCAGGAATTGTGCTTGCAGATGAACTTGGTAGTTTAGAGCTGTGTTCCACAAGGTCATGGCTTGTCTGCAGATGGGGTAGGAGTGTGTGCCCCCTTGCTTGTTTATGTACCACATAACTGTGGTGTTGTCTGTCTTTAGTAGTAATTGTCCTGGATGCAGCAGGTCCTTGAAAGCTATAATAGCATTTTGTACAGCTAGCATCTCTTTTTTATTGATGTGGAGATGTCTTTGCTCTGTGGGCCACTCGCCCTGGATACATTTTCCTGCCATGTGTGCTCCCCAGGCGTAATCCGATGCATCTGTTGTCAGTGTCTGCCTGGCTGTGGGTTGAGTGAAAGGCTGTCCCTTGTTGAGGTGACAAGCTTGTGCCCACCATCGAAACTCCTGTTGTAGGCAAGGAATTAGTGGTATAACTGTTCCCAAACTTTGACAGTGTTGAGACCATACGCTCTTTAGGTACCTTTGTAGTTTCCTCATATGCAGTCTGGCATATGGAATTAGTAGTATGCAAGATGCCATGTAGCCCAAGGCCTGCAGAATTTTTCTTGCAGGGAGTTGGGTCTTTGTTGCCATTAAATGAAAATTTTGAGTCAGTTGTCCTTGCTTGTCTGGCATGAGATAAGCCATCTGGGCCATTGTGTTCAAGCTGGGACCCAGGAATATCTGTTGTGAGGGCACTAGTTTTGATTTCTTTTCGTTACCCCCCTGCTAGACAGGGGTCCAGGAAAGTAAATAATGTGGGAAGGAATAGCCAGGGAATTGTTATGGTTAGGCTTGTATAGGCCCTAGGGCTGATAGCCTAGTACCAACCTATGAACCTACTGTGTACCCCAGACAACTTAATAACTATTTTACGTACACCAGATGCTTTAGTAGAATGTCCTTGCTCTCTGCTTGAATAAGACAGTCATCCAGGTATGACTAAATTTGAATTCATTTTTGCCTGCAAAATGCAATTACTGGTGCCAGGCACTTTGTGAAAACCCTGGGCGCAGTAGGTAAGCCAAAGGGCAGTGCAGAGAATTGATAGTGCATTGAACCAGCTAGAAATCTGAGGTATTTTCTGCAGTTTTGTCTGATAGGGACATGCAGGTATGCCTCTGAGTTCCAAAGTCACGAGCCAAGCTTTCTTGCCCAGCATGGGAAGAAGCTACTGTGGTGTCAACATCTTGAATTTCGGAACATCCAGGTAAGTGTTTAGTGAAGAAAGGTCCAGAATGGGTCTCCAGGCTTTGTCCTTTCTGGGAACCAGAAAAAGTCTTGAGTAAAATCCTTGTCCTTGTTCCTGTGGTGGTACCTTTTGAATAGCTCTCATGTCCATGACTGCTGTAATTTGTTTTTGAGCCTCTGCCCACTGATTTGATGGCAGATTTGGCATTCCTTTTAGCCTTGGCAGAGTGTGAAAGTGGAACCTGTAACCTTGAGATACAATGTTGAGAACCCATTTGTCTATGGTGATGCAATGCCAGCTGTGATAGAAAAGTGCCAGTTTTCCTCCTAAGGGGGCTGCCAAGAGAGAGCTGTTTGGCAGCTGCAGTAGAAAGTCATTGAGGCTGCTTTTTATAAGGTTGAGGCCTGTCTTCACCTTCTTTCTGGCCAGGTGTACTTCATTGTCAAGGCCTGTAAGGGCCTTGTGTCTGACCTCTACCTCTTGGACGTCTGTATCTGCCCCTTTGAGGTCTATCTGTGACTGGAAAGGACCAATTCTTTGTTGGCCAATTTCTGCTAAAACGAGGAGGCTGAACCTGTAAGAAATCTTTCACCGTTTGCATAGACTTTGCCTTATCCTCCATCTTCTTTAATACCTCCTCTGCCTTAACTCCAAACAGCACAGAACCCGCTGCAAAGGTGCATCCAATAATTTGATCTTAACATGATCTGGTACCGTATGTTCTTTTAACCAAGCATGCCTTCTAATGACAGAGTCTGTAACTGCTGCTCTACAGGAGGCCTCTAAGGAATCAAACCCACATTGCAAAGTATGTTTTCCCACTTCTTCAGCTGTATGCAATAAATCCTGCACTTCTTTAAGGTTAGGAGGATCTGAATCTGGAAGCATCTTTTGTTTCAACTGAGACATCAAAAATTGCTGATATTTTAGTATGTGAAACTGGCAATTCAAGGCTCTCATTGCTAAAGTTGCAGACGTATATACCTTCTTTCCCCATCTGTCTAATGCTCTGGAATCTCTGTCAAAGGGAACTGGGTTTTTTGCTGATGAGGCCTTAATCCCTTTGGGTCCCTGAGAAATAGTTTCAGGGTCAGCAACAGGGCTTTTGTACAGAAATTTGTGAGAGTCAGGGAATCTGTAATATCTATCAGGTTTAACTGAGGCTGGGGGTAAGGAGTCAGGGTTTAAACTGGATTCAGTGTACACATCATCCACAATATCTAAAACTGGCGGGATAGCAAGGGGTCTGTGTTGAGGCAATAAAAGGAAGTCTCTGAGCCTTTTCTTGGATTCTGAGTAATCCTGGCCTTCCCAATGGAAATGTTCCCTCATGGTATGTAAGGTCTCCCCAAAGGAGTAATCGTCAGGCGGAGAGGCTGATGGAATTGATTCCTCAGCATCAGAATCCTCATAAGGGGTTAAAGAATATCCTAGGTCCAAGGAATAATCTGAGTAAATGGACACCTGATTCATAGTCTGCATCCTGTCTGGGCCTTTTATCAGGAGGGGAATGGGACCCCCTGATCAGGATAATTAGGTCCTCGACTATTTTTAGCATTTGTTTCTTAGGCATGGAAGCCTGTCCTGGAGAGAGTTGTGTCTGTTTCTTTGCTTTTAAGGGGGGCTTAGACTTAGCAGAGTGTTTAATGGTTAACTGGGTAGGTCTGAAAACACCCTCTGTAGCTGTGGTTTGCTCAGCTACTTCGGTTCCCTCTGTAGGGTTAGGATTGGAAAGCTGAAAACCTACTGCGTCTGAAGGCCCAGCCAGCTCCACCTGGGAGTCGGAGGCAGTCTGTGGTCTGTGGAAGTGGTCGTCAGGGGCTGCGTAGGCACCTTGCTGAAAACCGGAGAACCAGCGACCGGCCTAGAAGAGACCTCATCGTCAGTTTTGGGCCTCGGATGCCTATCCTTGTCCTTGTGCTTTTTATGCATTGTGGTCGTCGGAATTTGCGACGGCATGGTGTAATTGAATTTTCTGCCAAAATAATGTCAAGTAAAATCAAACCGACGTTTAATAGTGTGCTTGTTAATCATAGCACAAAACCGACAACCAGTGACGTCGTGGTCATGGCCTAGGTATGGAATACAATAGGAGTGGAAATCCTTATGAGGTATTTGCTTCTCACAAGAAATACAGTTATTAACTTTTACTGACATCTGAGGCAAGAAAAAGTTTCCCCAATGGGGTACTTAGCTTTTTTAGAAGACTTTGGTTCTGGATTTGGAATGAAAATCTCAGGAGTCGGCCGACCGGCACTTGCGAACTGCTTCTGCTTCGGGCACCGCGCGGCAAGAAAGACTGAAGAAAATGGCGTCTGCTGCATCTTATATACCCCTGTCGCACTGACGACAAGGAGGAGGCGACAGCAACCGACGCCGGACCAAGACTTTGGAAATCTGGCTGACTGTGGGACTGCCTGACGGCAGGATAACCCAAGTGTAATGACTGCGGCAGTGTAACACGATGAACATCAACCGGCCTCTGCACGGCTTGAACCTGGGACCCTGCACACCACAGATGATGTACTTTACCACTAAGCTGTGGCAGATATACATACATCTGAGGTTATCACGTACAGATCATCCAGCACAGGATTTCAATAGTATAGGACATGTATTCCATCATGTGTGCTAATGTCTATATATACATATATATATATATACATATATATATATATATATATATATACATATAGAGATATATATATATATATATATATATATACATATATATATAGACATATATGTATACACACACACATATTCATATACACACACATACGTAGATATAGAATATATATCTCAACAGCGGATCATGCGACACCAAAGCATTAGACAAGAATGAAAAGGAAACCACATGCATCTCCTGCATTATGTATTGGTGTTAGTACCAAGGCAAGTGTGTTTCTGTGCGTCACACGGGTTCAGACTGTATTAAGGGTAAGATTAGGGCTGCTGACATTATTCACCAGACCTATTGCCGAATGTATGTGTATGTCTTGCCAACCCAGTCTCTTGGCCGATTGTGACATTTATGGCCACTATATAGGAAAACAACAAAACACGCTCCTCAACACATCCAGTAGCTAGCCACTCACAGACACCAACACATAGGATATGACTGCCAAACACACACACACCTGTCATACCTTGGAATAGAACAGCTACCTGTCTATTCTATCACGCTACAGCATTACGCAGTTACAGAATGCACTACCGAGATTACTGGGACACAACACTCCCAGAGGTGTACTTCTAGGTGGGTGACATCATCAGCAATGGCAAAGTCGGCAATAGACATTTTATGGAGTGTGAGCATTTAAAAAGCATTATTCTGTCCCCAGGCAGATGGAGACATACAGACACACACACACACACACACACACACACACACACACACACACACACACAGTTGGCATGGCAGGGATAAGAACACAGACCTAACTACCTTATCACACTACAGCATTACGCAGTTATAGAACGCGCTACTGAGATTACTGTGACACAGCACTCCCAGAGGTGTACTTCTAGGTGGGTGACATCATCAACAATAGCAAAATCGGCGATAGGGATTGTATGGAGTGTGAGAAGTTAAAAAGGATTATTCTGTCCCCAGGCAGACGGCGACACACACACACACACACACACACACACACACATTTGTCATGGCTGGGATCAGAACACCGACCTAACTACCTTATCACACTACAGCATTAAGCAGTTACAGAATGTGCTACCGAGATTACTGGGACACAGCACTCCCAGAGGTGTAGTTCTAGGTGGGTGACATCATCAACATTGGCAAAGACGGCGATAGGGATTGTATGGAGTGTGAGCAGACTAAAAGCATATTTCTGTCCCCAGGCAGACAGAGACAAACACACGCCAGTGGTGGGATCAGGAAAACTGCCTACCTACGGACCACTATTGCAATACTACATAGATACGAGCCGTGCCACAGACACTACACTTTTCAAGACCGTCAATATGACCTTCTAGGAATGCAGACATCGACATGGATGCTGGCAGTTACGATGTACATACCTGTGAACATGTGTGTTCAATGTAGGAATCCATCCTGAAGTGGGGTATGGCCATCTGTTGACTGGACAGCTACTATCGCTATACAGGGTTACAATGGCCATGCCCATACACATAGAGGTACATAACCGACACAAGGTGTCACTGGGCATGCTCACACACTATATAGCACACGGCTGTTTGGAATGCACTATGTGTCCATCTACACAATGTTATACTGGGCATGCTCACACACTTAGTAGCACAGGGCTGTTTTGTATGCACTCTGATTCTAAACACGGAAGGGCACAGTGGCCATGCTATTACAGTTAGACATGAACAACACATTGTAATGGACTCCGGTGTCGATAGTTGTCATTGTTAGCAGGAACGCTGCACTACATATATCTGACACCGGTCTTCTACACAATGTCTGCTGCTGTCCGTCACCTTAGATGTACCAATCTAAACCTGGCAAACTACTACCACCCATGATGATGTCCTGCCAGGAGTGGCTACTTCGCCCATATAGTGCCATTCATAGACGAATGTCCTGAGACCATGTTAACACCCTGACACCTAGAGGACAACTGCATTGTATGTGTATGCTAAACAGTGCTAGATGTGTAGCGTTTGTAATCACAGTTGCCCACTGTAGATCCAACAATGGGGAATACTGACATCTGTGCAGTGAGGAACACCTGGCCGAAGGCTCAGCTGTGCACAATAGCACTACCACCATATACCTTGGATACAGACATGTCGGCCATAACACCGGTACAGATCGCTCCAGGTGGTGGTGTCCCCACGTACATGAAGGCCACTCACATGTACTGACCAGTACACCCTCAGAAGGCATCACAGATGTGTCAGGTGCAGATCAGTGTGTCAAAAGTCACATTTGAGGATGTAGCCCTCAAACATCACCATGTCCTTAGACCAGAAACACACATTAATACATGTGGTAGAACATATATTATTACACCATGTGACCCATGACCAGTGGACTGCACCTAGCTCTACATCAAATGTGCAAACTACCCATGTACTGACACAGTTGCATCATGTGTTATGCAATGCAATGATACCACTGTTCGTAACCAGGTCAGCTGTACACATAACAGGGGCCCTGGGTCATATACAGCAGTAACAGATGACTGTTGCTGTACACCAGTAAACACCCTCATATTTGGATATGACATGCACGTACCTACCATGGATATGTACATGCCCCACACACACACACACACACACACACACACACACACACACACACACACATGGACATAGCATAGCTGCTGTTGTTCTTCATGCAGACAGGTGGCTATAGCAATTACACACATGCACATGGAAGGTAGATCCATGGCTGTTGAATGCTAACAGTACATAAGGTGTGGGATCAATGTTGACTGAGTTAACATTCCCTCTGTACTGGTTACCCATGACAACTAGCATATCATACAACAGTCCATGTGTCATGTATGTCATCACACATGTCCATCAATTGCATTGCCTACAAACATGGCTAAATGACAGGAATGTAGGACCTACACACATGTACATGTAGTGGTGTGCGTTCAGCTACCATGCGTGTGCAGTAGCTGATGTCTGCAGGTGACGTGTGTCTTACTACTACATACAGTTGTAATCCAGCCCCATCATTGCCAACTGTAGATGGTGATATCCTGACAGTACGGTAAGATGTACATCAGGTATGGATGGATGTGTGGACATAACTAAGTGGTGGGCCATCTTTGCAGATGGATGTTTGCTGAAGACAGCTCACAGGTGTGTCACAAACTGTCCTACAATAACATGTGCAAACAATAAGCTATGTTTCTGTTAATTGAAGGGGAACACATGCAACCTACACAGCAGTCAGGGTGTCACTGACTGTAAATCACTTGACACCTGTAACACTTAAGACCTCCCGTGTGCATATATCAGCACAATTGCCAAAGGTAGCGTCGGTACACACTGTAATGCGGGCAGTACTGCTGCATGTCTGTCATACGTATCATAAGATGCAGGTGTTTGATTCACAGTACAGCCATGTGTGTTTGCTTGTGTGTCCATATATGCCACGTATGGTGGGGAATACATTCCAATTGTTACTCACACTCCTGTACACTGTTGTAGAGATCTGAATTTTAATGAAAACAGCTCACAAATACACACTCGACAAAAAACATGATAGACTCACTTAATATAACATAGATAGTTTAGCGCTTTCACCTATTCATATAGGCTTCATCAGAACTAACTGTTTTTTTAAAACAAATCCATTTAAATAACCTTAATGGCGCGAAAACTCATACCAATATTTAAAGCTGTATACACTTATCCCAAACTACATTTCCTTTGAACAACTTTCAGTACATAAACCTATTTGCCTGTGGGTTTGAAATCCTTATTCCATATGAATAAACATGTTAAAAATAAATGTACATAATTTGTATATTAAAGAAATAATTCTCAATATTAAATAAACCAAAATAGTAGCCTATGGATGTGTTTATATGTATATAAATAAGTCTGATTTAAATAGTTGTAAAATAGCAATTTCTGACAAATTATTAATAATATGTTAAGATAGATTGTTTAAAATTAATTATTTACATACTGTACCTGACAAAATGTAAAAAGTGTCCAATAACATTTCGCAAAAGAGAATTGTACATGGAAATATTAAAAGTTACTTAAAAAATTACAAGAAATAGATAATGTTACATGAAAAATTCCATAAAAAATGAACGATGATACAAAAATACATAATACCAAAAATATATATATGATACAAATAATACTTTTAAACAAAAATAATACTTTTGAACAAAAATATGTGGCTATCAAAATGATGTACTCCTATGTTGGATAGTATGTCACAAAAGCTCATATTTCTATTTTCTTAGTAGTGGTTTGATGGCTATAGATTCATTTAGACCAGGTTCTGTGGCAGCATCAGTGAATAATTGCCACCATATTTCCTTGTAACTAAGCAACTCCTTTCTATTGTCCCCTCCCAAGCCTGGTTGGATGTGTTCTAGAATGCCAAAAGAAAAACTGTGATCCACTCCCTCATTTTCAACATGCCTATATAATGCATTGTTTTTATCCTTTTTCCTAATACAGTAGGTGTGATCATAAATTCTCTTTTTAAATGCCCTCTCTGTTTTTCCCACATAATATGCTGAGCATGTCATACAATTGGCCAAATAGATCACATAGGATGTATTACAATTGCCCCTTGCATATTTTATGACTGTCTTGTTTATATTGTTTAGAATTATTGCTGGTGCTCTTGTAATATTCCGACATTGGTTGCAATTTTCACATCTTTTTGTGGTTGGTACACTGTCTAGGCCACCCCTTCCAAAATTAGTCTCTTTACCAGATTCAAGAATTTTCTTTAAATTGTCTGCCATTTTATATACTATAAGGGGTTTATTACCCAATAACTTGGAAATCTGTGGGTCAATTTGGAAAATTTTCCAATGTTTCTCCAAAATTTCTTTAATTTTACTACAAAAAGGAAATGCTCAAAGACAAAATTTACAATTTAGGTAGGATTATGAACAATATTAATAACACCAAAATTGAGAATGCCTATTTACACAAGTGTTTAACATTGAAAGTAGTCCCTATGGGACTAAGATTTTTTAAATTTCCTTTAGGTTTAAATATGAATGATGATGTCATTAAGGATTTTAATAATTTATTTAATGAATGTGGATTCAAGTATATGAATCTATTGATCAAATATAATGATGAGAAACTTTTAGAACTCATCAAAAAAGCAGAGAATTTGAATGTAGAGATTGAGAGGGATTTATTGTTCGACGAATGGATCAATTTATATCACAAGCAGTTTGAGATAGTAGAGACGAAATCCAGATCCGTATTCGACAGAAAATGTAAGAAATTAAATAGGGATTTGGTACAATATAAGGAAGACAGAGCATACAGGTGGCACAAAGATTTCAAACATAACAAACATAAATTAGACTACAATCATGACAAATCAAATAGATTTGGCAGAAATTATAGGAATAAGGAGAAGGGCTATGTACACGAAGACTATGGGGAAGATTATGGTGAACAAGGTGGGTATAACCAAAATTTTCAGAGAAACTGGAACCCCCAATATTGGAAGGAGAAAACATGGACAAAGAAAGGGAAGTACAACAGAGGGTACAATCAACGACAAAGAACTCATCAAGAAGAGAAATGATTAGATTGGTAGAAGAAAGGGAAAGTAACTTTCATGGAGAAGGTAAAAACATACAGAAAGAGGGTGTAGTATATAGTTACGATAATTTTAAAATATACAATTATACTAATTTTCAGGTGGAGGACACACACTTTAGGCTTCTATCTAAAGGAATGAAATTCATTCCAACACCTAAATATCAATTGGTTGATCATTTAGTCGAAACCAAGTTGTACACACGCAAATTGAATTTGGCCATAATGTTTCAGAACAAGAATGAAACTAATCATATGGAACTGACCAAAGGAAACACATTGTTAAAAAATAAAAGTACATTTGTACCTTTAGTGAATCCTTTGGTGGATTTGTTTGAGAAACAGGTACATAGAGATTTATATAGTTTTGCCAATACAGTTAGGAATGTACAAATTAAAGACAATTTGACAAAGGGGGAAAGAGAAGAACTAAGGAATCTTAGAAGTAACCACAATATTCGTATTATGAAACCCGACAAGGGAGGGGGGATTGTTATTTATGATAAAATGGAATACAATGCTAAATTGAATGAACTCCTTACGGAATCTGGCAATTATGAGACAGTCTCTCTCAATGAGATTAACATAGCTTATCAGAGGATAAATTCATATTTGGAAGAGTTTTGGATTGACAATAGAATAAATAATGACGTTTACAATTTTTTAAAAGTACAACATCCTAAAATGGCTGTCTTAGTGGGGATTCCAAAGGTTCACAAAAATAGTGAAGATCCCCCTTTCAGGCCAATAGTGTCAGGAAGTAAGGCAAAGACATTTCCTTTGGGAAAAGCTATTGATGTTTGGTTAAAAGACATTTATTCATGTATCCCCCACTTGGTTAAAGACTCTTGGGATTTCCTTAGAAAATTTCCTACCCACCTAAACACAGATAACCTACTTTATGTGACAATAGATGTCATCGACTTATTTTCATGTATCCCTAGCAGGGAAGGCTTGGATATGTTTTGTGAAAGCATGAGGAAGCACACAAGCTTTGATTGGGACAAAATATGTCTCATTATGGAATGCATGACATTAGTATTGGAACATAATTATATACTATTTGAGGGTGAATATTTCAAGCAAAGTAGGGGTGTGGCTATGGGTTCTGCCAGTGCCCCTATATTTGCTAATTTGGTGATGTTAAATTGGGAGGAAGAAAGTTTATTTAAAAGCGGTCATTTCACCCATGTAGTTCATTACACGATTTTTAGATGATATTTACATTTTGTGGAAAGGAGACATTGATGAGTTAAATGAATTCATCACTTATATTAATAAGAGTAGTGATTTTCTCAAATTTACTCATTCAGTTAGCAACAATGGGATAGCATATTTGGACACATTTGTATCACATGATGAAAAAGGGTTTAAATCCAAAATATACAGGAAAAACACCTTTTCAAATGACTATTTACATTTTAATAGTCATCATCCCAGAAAAATGATGCGTAACATTTTTAAGGGCCAATGCATCAGGGCAGTTAGAATGACGTCTAGAAAGGATGAGATGCTAAAGGAGATTGAATTTATCATTGGAATGTTTAAGGAGAGAATGTACAACCGCAAAATGTTGACAGAGGTAGGACAATATGTTACAACAAGATGGGGAATCAATTATCTACCTCTTTTAGGGGTTACTGACACAGGAGACAAGGAAAATGAAGAAATTTGTCTCAAAAGATATCAGCAAGCATGCATCCTCCCATATACACCTTTTTGTAGTAAAATTAAAGAAATTTTGGAGAAACATTGGAAAATTTTCCAAATTGACCCACAGATTTCCAAGTTATTGGGTAATAAACCCCTTATAGTATATAAAATGGCAGACAATTTAAAGAAAATTCTTGAATCTGGTAAAGAGACTAATTTTGGAAGGGGTGGCCTAGACAGTGTACCAACCACAAAAAGATGTGAAAATTGCAACCAATGTCGGAATATTACAAGAGCACCAGCAATAATTCTAAACAATATAAACAAGACAGTCATAAAATATGCAAGGGGCAATTGTAATACATCCTATGTGATCTATTTGGCCAATTGTATGACATGCTCAGCATATTATGTGGGAAAAACAGAGAGGGCATTTAAAAAGAGAATTTATGATCACACCTACTGTATTAGGAAAAAGGATAAAAACAATGCATTATATAGGCATGTTGAAAATGAGGGAGTGGATCACAGTTTTTCTTTTGGCATTCTAGAACACATCCAACCAGGCTTGGGAGGGGACAATAGAAAGGAGTTGCTTAGTTACAAGGAAATATGGTGGCAATTATTCACTGATGCTGCCACAGAACCTGGTCTAAATGAATCTATAGCCATCAAACCACTACTAAGAAAATAGAAATATGAGCTTTTGTGACATACTATCCAACATAGGAGTACATCATTTTGATAGCCACATATTTTTGTTCAAAAGTATTATTTTTGTTTAAAAGTATTATTTGTATCATATATATATTTTTGGTATTATGTATTTTTGTATCATCGTTCATTTTTTATGGAATTTTTCATGTAACATTATCTATTTCTTGTAATTTTTTAAGTAACTTTTAATATTTCCATGTACAATTCTCTTTTGCGAAATGTTATTGGACACTTTTTACATTTTGTCAGGTACAGTATGTAAATAATTAATTTTAAACAATCTATCTTAACATATTAATAATTTGTCAGAAATTGCTATTTTACAACTATTTAAATCAGACTTATTTATATACATATAAACACATCCATAGGCTACTATTTTGGTTTATTTAATATTGAGAATTATTTCTTTAATATACAAATTATGTACATTTATTTTTAACATGTTTATTCATATGGAATAAGGATTTCAAACCCACAGGCAAATAGGTTTATGTACTGAAAGTTGTTCAAAGGAAATGTAGTTTGGGAATAAGTGTATACAGCTTTAAATATTGGTATGAGTTTTCGCGCCATTAAGGTTATTTAAATGGATTTGTTTTAAAAAAAACAGTTAGTTCTGATGAAGCCTATATGAATAGGTGAAAGCGCTAAACTATCTATGTTATATTACGTGAGTCTATCATGTTTTTTGACGAGTGTGTATTTGTGAGCTGTTTTCATTAAAATTCAAGTCTTTTGTGTACACACAGCGTTTCCTCTTCAATTTGTTGTAGAGAAGATAGCGCTAGTGAGTACTTCCTTGTTCCTTCCTACAACTACCCAAACTTTTGTAGAGATCTGTACATACTGCATTGTAGAAAGCAAGACATAGGCAGGGGTGGGGTGTGTATCACACACATGTGAGCTATCTGTATGTGCGTGACATAGGTGCATTCAATTGTGGACTCCACAGTGTGTGTGGGTATGTATGTATGGCTGTCTGGACCATGGAGTGAGGATGTATGTTAACATAGTGAACAGAAAGGACCCCTAACCCCTCCAGGTGATGCAATCTACTACCCTGTACATGTGTATTCTCTGTGTCGCATCATGTGGGTGCACAGTACTGTAATGGTGATTATCACATAGGCAGGGGTCCTCACCTCAACACTAATACGTGTGTGTGTGTGTTACAATGTCGTTGACTTGACCCCGTGAGTTTGGGCGTGTCACTGTGTGTCTGAATACATGTGTGCGAATACCTGTGTGTGTGTGTGTGTGTGTGTGTGTGTGTGTGTGTGTGTGTGTAGTTGTGTGTTCTCATCCTGTAATGTGAATGTGTATTACTGCTATACAGTGAGGCCTCAAACTATCAACTGGCCTCTACCCTTGTCATCAGCTAGACTATGTAAACTCCCCGCCCCATGTAACTGTACTTGTGATGTCACCCGGTATGGATGTCACGTCTCTTGCCACTGTAGCTTACTACACAGCTCCCATGCTCCTGGATCAGTAGATGTGTAGACATCTTTGGAATGTCAGCCTTTCTAACAGTGAGGTTGAAGCTACAAATAGCATACTGGTATTGCCATACGTACCTGTGAGTAGTCCACATTTACACATGGGAAACTGCAAACACTGACACTCAACGGCACATGCAATTAGACCTGAAGGAGGGAAGTAAGACATCATGACCAACATGCTGTTACTGTTGTTACCAAGACACATACTGTGAACAGAAAACAATGCATTCTAAACCTGTACTACATGGTATGTCTGCTGCGTGTCAACAGTACACAACAATTGTAATCTACATTTATCTCCCTATACTGTTCACCCTGTGCATCAGACCATATGAGCATGTCCCTGCACCAATGGTGTGGATGACAGGGATGCGGCACAGGCATCATCATATGCACAGGGTGATAATGTTTGCCAGGGGCCTAGGCTGCACCAGTGGATGACATCATGTGGGTGGGTTAGGGCCTGTGATCTAATTTGCCATGTGTGGTTGTTATGCATGTGTGTGTTATGGTGCCCTACAGATGTTTCTGGTGTGTGCGTGTAATGTGTGCACATAGTTCTGCCATGTGTCTGGCCTACACAGGGGTATTATTGACAGCTCCAGACTGTACAGAATAGGTTTTACAGCTCACAATGTCCAGCCACGTGACCTGTGCCTGTCAGGGGCTGCATGGGCACTACCAGACAGAGGTGCAGATCGGGTACTGTCCAATGACACATGTCCACTGGAACCGTGTCCCCGATGGGACTATCCAGGGCCACGTGCACGTGGTCTGCAGTGTCCTGGTTTGGACAGCGCAGCACCAGCTGCACTGCTGCTGCTACCGCCACTATGGGAGTGGGCATGTGAGGTAGGTTGTTCATGTAGACCTGCACCAGGTGATGAAGCTGGCCTACGTCCATGTGCCCTACGCCTCACTCCTACCAGATGTTCCAGCACAGACAGCTCATGCTCGTGGATTGTCATGCCACGGTCAAGGATTCCAACCATGTCACCCAATCGTCTGTCCAAAACCTTAGCAATCTGCTGTTGAGCATTTGCCAATGCGTGGATGTTGTCGTTTAAAGAATGGATAGCAGCCCTCTGAAGCCTCTGCTCTTCTCTGTTCTGCCACTCAGCACGTGCCTGTGTCACCATTACAGCCTGAAACATGCATCTGGTGACACCAGCTGCTGTGCCAGAGCAGGGGCATGTGAGCCAGAGGTCCTCCGATGAGCAGCACTGGCCACATGCCTGTGTGGCCCATCTCCAGTCATTTGCCTGACACCATGGTGTGAATACACATCTTCCGTAGCCACCACACTTTCCTGTTCCAAGCTACCACACGCCAACTGTCCTTCCTCTATGGCCACTGGTGATGGGGTATGTGTTGGCATGAGATCTGTGTGTGGGGATGAGGGGGATATAGGTGGAATGGCAACCAATGGCACAGATTCATCCCCTGACAACCCTGCCTGTGCCTCAAGCATATGTTCATCTTCACTGCTAGAGTCTGTGGGGACACTAACATCAGATGGACCGCAGTTGGGTAACGCACCTACATCACCTGTGAGGCAAACAAAGACTCTACATTACAATATGGACACACACAGATACACGCACACACACAGACACACACCATGCATGTGATTTGACAGAAGGCATGCAACATGCATGTGATACAGCAGACGGCATGCAGCTCAGGCAATAACAGTGGTAGTTATCATACATCCCTGGGTTGCACACAACAGCATGCATGTGTCATAGCAGAAGCCATGCATTTCACACAATCATGGAGTAAGCATGCACCTCTGAGTTACACCATGTGGACCAGCACAGGTTAACAGTACACATGGCTGATGTGTGGCATATGACCTTGACGTTAACATGTAGTATGACATGTAATCTGCTGACGTGTGCATTGACATGCATACATGTTTAACACAATGGTGTCCTGTCACATATACAGTGGAGTAATGGTGTCACACTGCAGTGTTGTCTGTCCGCCCTACAGATAAAATGCACATTTAGCACATGTGCATGACCATTGCAGGGTATTATGAGGCATCTATATTGCTATACAGTGTGAAGTACAGACACAGTGCCATTGCATGGAACCATGAGGCGTCTCTATTGCTATACAGTGTGAATTACAGACTCAGTGCATAGCCATGACTGTGTGCATATACAATACATATATACTGTGGAGTGTGACCCACGTCGCTGAGGTGTATACACACTAAACCATGATGTGGAATGTGTGACACAGGTCACCGAAGACCATACAGATGGCACCCCTGCACATCTGCAAACATATTTTAGCTGCCTGGCAACCAGGTCCACACATGGCAGACTTGTCAATACACCATGTCCCACATGGCATTTGTGTACCACACGCACGAGGTGCAGGGCTGACCGTGATGTCCAACAGCAGCAAGGGAAATGTACTGTATCTGTGGCCTGATGTGGTTGTCTGTGTAAGTATGTGGGTGCTGTACAGGTGACTACTGTCATGCTGTGACAGAGTCATGACGTTCAACACATCTTATGTGGTTGAATGATGTTACGCCTCCACAAGCTGTGTACATGTCTGTAGGATGTCCAGTGTTCCACATCTGCAATATAACCACTCAAATAGAAGTTATGTCCTTACCATAACGTTCCATGTGGAGTGTTCATCTCGCCTTTGTTCTTAAACCTGGGTTCGGAGCCGATCCTCGGCTCCGTGTCGGCCGCTTGACAAAGCTCTGCATCGAGAAGAAGCTCGAGACCAACCTAACTCCCACAATCCCCCTCTGCCTTTACCTCAGATCTAGTTTGCAAGCAAACCAGCAGAGAAGAGAAGAGAGCATAACACTTTCATACGAACAACAAACACGTATATACATAGTACAACAACTGTTCCAGGCAGAAGCCGGAGAACAAACCAGGCACCTAAACTGGATGTTCTTCCTGAGGGAGGGAGGGTGGGAATGTAAGAACAAAGGCGAGATGAACACTCCACATGGAACGTTATGGTAAGGACATAACTTCTATATGTGAGAGTGTTCAATCTCGCCGTTTGTTCTTACACCTGGGTAGCGTCCCTAGCTCCTTGTTCCTGAGGAACTCAAGGGAGAACGTTCCTGAGCACAGTGGAACCAAAGGTTGCCCTGTCCCTAGAAATCCTATCCACTTTGTAATGAGAAATGAAGGTATGTGGTTTAGACCAAGTAGCAGCCGCTGAAATAGTGTCTAACGGTAGGCGAGCTGCATGAGCCAGGATGTAGATACTGATCTTGTAGAGTGCCCTTTGGGCTTGACAGGTAAAGTTTGCTCAGAGGCAGTGTAGACAAAGATAATACAGTCAGTAAGCCATTTAGACAAGGTTCGTTTTGTGACCGCCATACCCTTCTTGTTGTCTGAGAAGGCTACAAAGAGCTGGTCTGTTTTCCTGTGATCCTTTGTTCTGTCCAAGTAAAATCTGAGTTGTCTATGAACGTCTAACTTGTGTAACATATATTCCAATTTATTGGAGTGATTCTTGAAAAATGTGGGCAATTCAATGGACTGATTAATATTATTAACGGAGCAGACTTTGGGAAGAAAGGATGGATTAGTGCGAAGAGAAACTCTGTCAGGGTGAAAAATCAAATAAGGATGTTGAACTGAAAGAGCCTGAAGCTCAGATACCCGCCTGGCGATGTGATAGCCACCAGAAAAGGGTCTTCCATGACAAAAACTTCAAAGGACAGGAAGAGGCTGGTTCAAAAGGTGGTAGCATCAGCTGAGACAAAAGAAGGTTCAAGTTCCAAGGTGAAGTAGGAGTTCTAACTGGAGGTCTAATGTGGAAGGATCCTTTTAGAAACGCCTTACAAAGCCTGTGAGCCATAATAGGAGCCCCACTTTCTCCCACATGAAAGTTTGATATGGCAGCTAATTGCACTCTCAAAGTGGCAGGAGAAGCCCCTTGGTGGAACAATTCGGTCAAAAACTCCAAGACCTTATTCAGAGGAGCTACTAAGGGATCCAATTGTTGTGTAGTTGCCCAATGTACAAAACGCTTCCATTTACTGGTGTAAGTCCTCGTAGTGGATGCTTTATGAGAAGCCACCAAGACATTTTGAACTGCAGGGGATAGAAGATCAGACCTGGCTAAGAAGGGAAGCAGCCAAGCTGCTAGTTTGAGGGAGAGAAGCGACGGGTGGAGAGCCCCTGACGAATGGGTCAGTAGATCCGGCTCTGGGTCCAGGATCCAGGGTTCCCGCATTTGGTGTTCTAGAAGAAAGGGAAACCATATTTGACGAGGCCAGAATGGGGCAATGAGGATAATTGTCCTTTGCAGGTTGCTGGCTGTCTGCAGAAATTTCAAATCAGGGAACAGGAGGAAAAGCGTGCAGGAGACCTGGGGCCAATCGTGAACCAGAGCGTCCCTTGGGACTTCCCCTGGAGGGGGTAATAGGGCAAAATAGCTCCTGCATTTGGCATTCATTGGAGACGCAAACAGATCGTAGGAAGGCTGGCCCCACTTGCGAAAAATCTCCTTCGCAACTGACTGTTTGAGGGACCACTCGTGAGGTAACAGGATGGCTCTGCTCAACCTGTCCGCTATGGCGTTGGATAACCCCGGGATGTGCGTTGCTATCAGAAAGCGACCCGTGGACTCTGCCCATTGCCAGATTCTCATGGCCTCTCTGCATAGTTGATAAGACTTGGTTCCCCCTTGCTTGTTTATGTACCAGACTACAGACATGTTGTCCATCTGGACTGCAATTGTCCCTAGAGGAAGAAGGGGAGCAAAGTGTTGCAACGCTAGGAACACTGCCCTCAACTCCAGAACATTGATATGCAGATTGTATTCCAAATTGGTCCATTCGCCTTGGACTGTCTGTCCCAGAAAGATGCCCCCCCACCCTATCAGGGAAGCGTCCGTGGTCACTGTTGCTGTTGGAGTGGGTAGCACAAAGGGTCTTCCGTTGGAGAGATTGCAAGTTCGAAGCCACCAAGCCAGGTGCGACTTGCATATGTTTGTGATGTAAATCTCGTGTGTCAGGGGTAGCTTTTGGAACGACCACTGTGCAAACAGAAGCCATTGAAGAACCCTCATATGCAGTCTTCCCAAGGGTATGGCAATGAGAGAAGCTGCCATGAGGCCCAAAACCTTCAGAACCAGTTTCGCTGGGGACTTTCTGGAAGAGAGAAGAAGAGATATATGATTTTGCAGGGATGCTATCCTTTCTGGGGGAAGCCTTAGAATTAAGTACTGCGTATCCAATTCTGCTCCTATGAAGGAGATATGCTCTGATGGCTGTAGTAAGGACTTTTCGAAATTTACGGAAATTCCGAGATGAACACAAAGCTGTAGTGTGTAATCCCTGGCCTGAATCAGTCGACGCTCGGTGGTGGCAGAAAGGAGCCAGTCGTCCAGATACGGAAACACCTGGAATCCGAGGCGCTTCAAGTGAGACGCTACCACTGCCATACATTTGGTGAAGACCCTGGGGGCTGAGGTCAGAACAAAGGGCAGGGCTCGAAACTGAAAGTGACTGGCTCCCAGCCGGAAGCGCAAGTGATCCCTGGACGCCCTGGCCATTTTGATGTGGTAGTATGCATCCTTTAGATGTATTGAGCACATCCAGTGGTCCTTCTTTAAGAATGGAAGAATCGATTGAAGCGTGACCATTCGGAACTTTTCTTTCTTGATAAAGGTATTGAGTTTGCTCAGGTCCAGAATTGGCCTCCAGTCCCCTGTTTTCTTTGGAACTAAAAAGAACCTTGAGTAAGTTCCGAATCCTCTTTGGTCCGCTGGGACTGGTTGGAGGACTCTTTTTTCTAGCAGCTTTGAAATTTCTGTAGCTGCAGGGCCTCGCAGATGGGGCGGCACATCTGGAAGTCTTTTCTGTGGAATTGGGGGCAATAGAAAGGGAATTTTGTAGCCTCTGGTAACAACGCTTTTTACCCAATTGTCTGATGTTAGATTTTGCCAGGCCTGTGGGTACAAAGCTAAGCGACCCCCGACTGCCTCCAGAGCAGGACAGTCGGGCCTCCTCTCAGGAGTGCTGAAAAGGATTCCCGGGGAGTGTATCCCAGTCACCTTGGTTTTGCGGACCCCCTCTGCCGCCAGGGCAACGTCTTCCACCTCTACCCCCTCCTCTGCCTCTGGAGGGGGTATCACCCTGTGCGCCCGGAAAAGAACCCTGGGGTTTTCGAAACCACATCTTTCCACCTCGTTGCCCCTTGGGGTATGGTCTGGATGGACTCCGACAGCAGACAGAGTCTTTCCCTCTTGCTCACACCGGGTAAGGGTCTCCTTTACTTTAGGGCCAAAGAGAGTGGCACCATCAAATGGGGCATTAGTAAAGGAAGACTTGAAGGCTTCCGCAAATGAACATAAGCGCATCCAGGACTGTCTACGAAGAGCAATCGCTGAAGCTGCTGCCCTACTCGATCCTTCGGCTGCGTATGAGATCAGCCTCATGGATGAGTTAACAATAGAAGTAAGGGTGTTGAGATGTGCTGTAACCTTCTCCGAGACAGCAGCATCTGTAGTACCCTGGAGGGTATCTCCCAACTCTTTGACTAGATCCCTCTGTAGTCGTGTAAAGTGGGTCAAATAGTTCAGGGATCGCATAGAAAAAGCCGCTGAACTAAAAATGTGCTTCCCATATCTGTCCATAGTCCTAGAATCTCTATTAGGCGGATGGACAGATGAGGAAGATTCCGACATCTCCTTTTTCGTGGCTGCTGCCACCACCATAGCGTCCACTGGCACTCCCTTTGTCAGATAAGCCTTATCTTGGGGGGCAGTAATAAATTTGTTAGGCTTCCTAGGGACTGGCTCCACCGTGTCAGGTGTCTCCCACGCCTTGAGCAATCAGCTCCATTAACTCATCGAGGGCGGAGTGACCCAGGAGGAGGAAGGGAAGCATCGAATGCCTTCAGCAAGACTGACTCATCCTCAGAAGGGGAAGGATTGCCAATCACCTCTCTGCTTTAGTATCTCCAGGATGTCAGAAAAGGAGACATCCTCCGAGGGTGACTTTGGGGACCCTTCTGACTCATCTAAGTCAGTGTCCGATGTCAATGATTCTTGTGGAGAATCTAAGTGTCTCCTCTTACACAATCTTTTCTCGAACTTCCTCGGGGGCATCCAAGAAGCCTCCGAGGAAGAGGGCACCTCTAGGGGTGGCTGAGACACTGGTGCTCGACGCTTGACGTAGCCGTGGGTGCAGAGGAGGATAACGCCCTTTATGGGAAGGAGAAGCTGTATCTGCTGAAGTGGTTGTCTGAACAGACAACACCTTCCTCATGAGTTCAAAGCCCGGGTCCCGAGTCGAGGTATCCCCGGTTCCGAAGAAGTCGGAGGAATCCCGAGACAGGTACGAGGCATCGAACCAGAGGACGGAGCCGAGTCGATCCGAGCCGAGGCCCGAGAGGGAGCGTCAGAACGAAACATCGGTCCGACTCTCAGTCCCGGAACCCAGGATGGATCTTCGGCTCCGAGACTCCAGTACTGGATCCGACGGAGTCGAGGTGAACGGTATCGACCGAGAAAGGGACGGCTCTGGAACAGAGGGCTCCACAATCAGCAGGTCAGCCTCTCCCGGCTCCGAAGACTGAATAGGCCTCGGAGGAGGAACAGGTGGAGATAAGGAAAGGCCTTCGAGTCTCGACACCAGCTGGGAGGAGACAGAGATGAGCTTGGACAAGGCCGTATTCTCCATCAATTTCTGCACCACGCGGTCCACATCGGTGTCGGAGAGGGGCCTGGAAGAACGCGTCGAAGGAATCAAGACGGAGCTGACCTCAAAAGTGCAGGAGGAGGGAGCTCCGTCACGGTTCCAAGACTCGAGGCTCGGTAACGACAACAGTTCAACACTGGCCCGAAGTCTGTGGAACCGGTGATCGAACTTTGAATGAAGAGCTGGAGCCGATGACTTGGGCTCCGGCGTCTTGATTCCTTCGAGGATTTAGATGCCTGGTCTGATGCATCCAGAGCCTCTTGAAAAGTAGGTTTTAGAAGACCCCTATCCATAAGTTTCCTGCGCCTATCTGTCATGACCCTTCCACTGAATGAATGACAGATAGAGCAGTCTTCCTGCAGATGGAGAGGGCCAAGACAGTAGTCGCAGGAACTATGATTGTCTGTGACAGACATCTTCTGTCCACATTGGCAACGTTTAAAGCCAGACTTAGCTTTTTCTGACATGGTAATAAATCCAGAAAACAGTGTACAATCCTGTAATTAATGTCAAATCCAGAGAATAAGTTAAAGCCAGTAATAGTCAAATCCTGAAACCTGAGTCACATCCAGTAGTCAAATCCAGTTAAGGGTGGGGTAGGCCCCAAGGGAACTCAAAAGTATATAAAGTATATAAAAGTTATATACGGACCCGAGAAAGCCTCGATACACTACTCACACATACAAACACTCAATCTGAAATATTTGAATACAAAAAACTAATGAAAGAATTATAAGAAATAATCAATCTTAGCTTTCAGGTGGTCCGAGCTCAACAAAATGATGCGATCTTTGCAGCGGCAAACTAGATCTGAGGTAAAGGCAGAGGGGGATTGTGGGAGTTAGGTTGGTCTCGAGCTTCTTCTCGATGCAGAGCTTTGTCAAGCGGCCGACACGGAGCTGAGGATCGGCTCCGAACCCAGGTGTAAGAACAAACGGCGAGATTGAACACTCTCACATCAAAGGTTATAGTTGGACCATGTGTAGCTAATGTACAACAGAGTGTACACAAAAACACATCACATCTACTGTGTGTTGCTACATGTCTCTGGCCATCCTCCATGGCCATGTGTGAACATGTGTTGGCCAAATGGTTGTGATGGCCGTCTATCTCACATGTCTGTGTTGTTCCATGTGACATACACACATAGATGTCATATACTCCACTGTCCACAAGGTTATTGCAGACAAAGGATTGTATGTTTGGTATGTGGGGTATGTTTTATGAGATAGTGAGACAATGTTGCAGCCGGCCCACTACATGTCATGGACATGTCAGATGGCACATCACAATGTGTGCACTCATAGCAGGGGCATAAATCCACAATGGTGAATCCTGTGGGCTGCCCATACTCCAGCTCACTGTGTAGTACTGTTTGTGTACTCCACATGTGTAGTTATGATGTGTAGTGCATGTTACTACAATGAACAACACCTCCTCCGTTGTATGCACAGCTGTCCACACATCTAGCAATGACAGTTTCTGAGGTTTCATGTCGGTGTTTCACTTAGTTTGTAAGTATTGCACATGGATAGCCATTGTGATGGATTGCAGATGCGACCTGTATATTGTGGCCGGACCATACATTATGTGTACATGTGTTAACTGGCCACATGGCGAATAGATCTGTGCATTAACATGCCTGATACTTATAACTGTCTCACCTGCAACAGCCTGCCGTCTTAGCAGAATGCCAGAGGTATCTATATAGGGGTGACACAGCAGTATGATCATCCACACCTGTATGACAGCTACAGGGTGCAATGAGCATGTTAAAACATTCCCCAGTACAATAGGATATACTATGGAGTGTGCACATGTGTGCATACACAGAGTAGCATACTATAGTATGTGGCATGTGTGTATACATGCCTTGCATATGATGTTACATTACATATTGTACAGTGACACATGCAACTCTATGGGATATAATAGTTATATGTGCAGTAGTGACTTACCAGGCAACTCCAGGCTCGGTGGTTGAGAGACACCCACCTCCGCGATGTCAGCTAAGGCTTGTAGATGCTGTTCTGCCGGTGTCCCCAGGTTGGCCAGTAGTTCCTCGGTACATGTGAGTGGGGGCTGGGTTTGTGGCCCACCATCTGTTGCACCTTGTTGCCTGGCAATTGCATTTGCATGCTGTTTTGCACGTCTGATCAGGTCCGTGCAGTGTCTGCACACCTGCTGGTATGTGCGGTTATGGCCACCCACATCATTAACCCTCCTGCAAAGTTCCTGCCACAGGTCATCCCGCTGCTGTGCATCCTGTGGCACATGGCTAAACAGGACATCATAGTTGTCTTGGAGGTAAGGTATAAGGGCCTCATCCTCCAAGCGTGTACAGGCTGGGAGCCTTGCTCGCGGCATACCTGGAAGATATAACGATGGAGACAGGTCACAGTATCTCAGAGATGCACAGAGATACAGCTGCACATTCATGTATATCACATTTATTACATATAAATAGTTGTCTTTGCAAATCTTCATGACACTGACACCACTGAGATGTTTGTGTCACACACGTGACACCCAATGGGGATTGGATATTATCACCATATATGTGTGTCACCTGATTACATTGCTCATACTCCATGTGGATGCTGTCTTGATGTGGACATGTCTGTTTGCCTCTACTGGTGTTCTTGCCTATCAGCACATGCCTGGATGTGTCCACATTAATGCTGTCGACCATAATGCTGTGTATATGTCACATATAAACACATACACTGCCTTAACGGACATGACCTGTAACAATGCAGACATGCACGCAAAAGGCTTTACATGCATGTGTTTTGCCATATACATCTACACGGCACTGTACAGCAGTTCAACATCCTGCCACGTATTGCCTGTGTTGCACATGTGATACACATGGGACACTGGCTAGCCTGATGGTATTTGCAAAGATGGTTATAAACTATAGCATGTACGGCCAAGGTCATCTAGTAGTCTGTATGCCCTGGGCCATGTATGAGCCTAGGATTTAATGTTACCTAGCTGTAGCCAAGAGCCGTGTTTCCGGTGCCAGGTGAAGCAGTGCCACATAACCGATCCACACAGTTAATGATACATCTACCATGCGGTCATCACACCATGTCTGACAGAGGAGAAATGTGCAGCTTTGCTGTACAGGGTTGCATAGTATGGCAGGAGTATGTAACATGTATGGCACAAGAATCTGTCCAGCATGTGGCGATCCTTGTACTAGGAAGGTGGATGTCCATGACGTATGTATTTGAGATCAGGATATGTACGTGTAGCATGTCCAACATCACAGTGTTGGACATGTCTTTATGCAGGGCAGGCACCATGCTACATAGTGGAGATGAGGATTGTGAAGGCTGGTGTTGGCCATCCAAACATGGCCAATACCCCTTAAAGGTGATATGTGATCCGATATTGGTCACTTGAGTGATGAGTATGGCTGTACAATGATCTCTGTTCATGGATGACACCCTGTCATGATGTGGGTTGCCTCTTATGACTACCTAATAGGACTGGTGACGTCACTAGCTCAGGGAGGTAAACTGCACAGCAGCATCCCTTACAGACAGTGTCTATTATGCTGACCGCTGCCTAGGTGGTAGTCCATGGGTACAGGGTTATTAACCTAGCGGTGACAATGCAATATGCAGCTGTCAGATTGTGCACATATGTCTCACACCTCACCCTCAAAGCCCCCTCTGCATGCTGTCCACAACACTGAGTCAGCTATTGCTCCTAGGTCATAGCCATTCATATACTTACATAGGCAGATGCCTCCCATTTGTCTGTGTGGTATGGGCTACAATGAGGGAGAGTACAATGAATTGACCCTGTTTTACTGTAGCTGGCACTGGTGTGATATGCACATATTACTCAGACACCTTCTGTAGTGTTGGTTCTGTCAACAGTCCACTGGTAGAACACTCCTGTGACATACAAATGTACATCTAGTATACTGAGTGTAGGTGGAACACAGTATGGGTGATGATGTCCTATGACCTGACACAGGTATGATATGCAGTGTGAAATCATCTGTACTGTCATCTACATCTGTACCGCTAATAACATATATGTTGATTAAGGTTCATGGACATTCAGACCAGACTCTGCAGGGTAGTAGGGCAGTGCCTCCCATTACGAGTGGTGTCTCCACTTTGTGGGTTGTGATAACTGTTGGTGTGCACCATTCAGTGTTTTCACAGACTGGCATGAAGCTATGTTTTACATGATGTGTATGTGTAGAGCAAACTGTTTTGCCATATGTGTATGATACAACCAGGGATGTGGACAAGTCACATGCAGCCTGAGTGCACCTTGTACCATCATAGTTATGGTTACAGGGGCTCTATAGTGTACATGGATATGTGATTGTGTACCTGTTGGGGGGGCAGTGTGTTTATGTTATCCAACACCCAATCTGTATTGCTTATTCATGCTCAGCATTTGTTCAGAACATGTAAGCACTACATGAGCTACTAATTACTATAGCACTCAATCCTCCTCATTATCTACAGGTAAACACTGTTTGTACTTGCATTTTCCACTTGCTTTGAGTAAAACAGCTCTTGCACACACTTTCCTCACTTATCTAGTGGGAAATAGTTCAATATTCAGGCATGTCCAAGTGTCAATTCCCAGTATTCTCGCCTGTCTATATGATGAATATAGGCATCATGAGGCAATACAGAAATTGTCTCGTGCACACAGTCAATACTCCCCTCCCAACATACAACACTACAATCTGTGGGAGATGCACATATCTAGCCATGCTGGAGGTAAAGCTCTGTCCAACCCAGACTGAACCTGACAATCATGTGGGGATGTTAAACGTTTGCACCACACCACACTCATCACAGTCTCACTAGATCTCCACCACCTCAGGCCACACATAGTAAGACTACAACATTTGCAGAGCCTCTCAATACTACTCTGTCTAGGAAACTGAGAACTCCAAAGCAGAAACGCAGGCAGCCCCCATCCCCCAACATAACACCAATTACTTATAGCCCCCAGACTCAGTGTGCCCATCAACCACAGCCAATAGGGCGAAATAACGTACCCAACACACTAGTCATAGGTGACTCTATAGGCGGTCACACTGATGTCCCACTCACCAGTCTACACAAGGAGATAGTTACTGTCAGCTGCCTGTCAGGTAACAGGATCTGCAACATAACCTATTCACTCAGGTCACTCCTCAACAGGTACAATATGACTGTGTCATTCTCCATGTTAGTGTGAATGCCCTGAGATGTACCTTCCTGGACTACATGTAAAGAGACATGGAATAGCTCTCCAATCTTGTAGCCCAGGCAGGTATCGCCCTAGCCCTGAGTAGCATTCTGCCATCGTCCAGACTGATAACGCAGTACAAGGACAAAATGATTTACTTCAACAATTGGCTATGCTTCTGGTGTCATTCCAAGGGTATCCAGTATCTGTCTGCTTTGAATGATGGCCTGCACCTGTCAACCCTAGGATTCTGGATAATGGCTAAGGCTCTTGCTGCACCTATAATGCCTGTTTTAGGCACGGTTCAAATAACATATTCACCACCATAACAGGAACAGGCAAGCAAAGCCTGAGGGTAATGCTACTTAATGCTTGACGTCTTCATCTCAACCACACTCACCCGAGGCACTCCTTGTAATGGACCACTTTGATATCTGTGCAGTGACTGGGACCTGCTTCTAGGCTCCTGAGAGCACCCCTGCACTACCAGGCTATTACTCATACCACACCTTTCAGTCATGTAACCAGGACCGGAACACCCATGGCGGAGGTGTGTCCATATTTCCTAAGGATGTCCACACCTCCAGGCTAGTTGCTTAGCATAACGCATCAGAGGTTATCCAAGTGCAACTAACTCTGGCCATAACTGCTATACAAATTGTAGCTTTCTACAGATCCCCCCACCATACCCCATGGTTAATGGTCCTCACTTCTTGCTGTACTGGAAAGTATGGTTCAAACAGACACTACTGATGTGCGACTGACACTACCCCACCATTAACTGGGATACCTACTCGTGTACCGACACATTAGGCCAACACTTTCTGGGATTCATAACCTCCAATCGCCTGGATCAACCTATCCACACCACCACCACGGCCAACAATATCCTAGACCTGGTCATTACCAACATGTGTGACTGGTGTTCCACACCTGGAGTTATCTCCTCGTTGGTTAGATCCGAACATATGCTAATCACCCTTGTTATCCACATCCCGGCACCATAAAGTACAGTTTTGTACCTACCATAAATGTAGATGTTCGAGGATCCACATTGCTGCAGTCCTAACCATTGGGTAGTCCGCTGTCCCAGTCGGCCCGAATACCAAAGTATATGGCTGACGTCGGTCAAGGCGCATTAGTCTGACGTCAGGACGTCAGGGTACTAATGCGCATGACCGACGTCATATCCTCAGTCTTTTCTTGCCCCAGATGTCAGAAGACCCTAAAAGACAAGGCCAAAACCAAAACACCAAACACTCCTGCACCAAAAATATGTACAATATATACAAATTTACAAGAGTATAACCTCACCCACACAACCCCTAAACACAGAGGGAAGGAGGGAGGGTAAATTGGACTGCAGCAATGTGGATCCTCGAACATCTACATTTATGGTAGGTACAAAACTGTACTATGTTCTTCATTCCACATTGCTGCAGTCCTAACCATTGGGTAGAATCCCAAAGCAGAGGTAAGGGAGGCTGGCAAATCATAAAGAAGCAGGAGCTGTCAACATGCCTTGCAAAATAGCTGTGGCAAAACCAGCCCTAGATTTAGAGTAGAGAGGAAAGTGGTAATGCTTAGAGAAAGTATGCACTGAACTCCAAGTAGCTGCCTCCAAAATATCCTTAGTTGAAGTGGCAGTAGCCCTAGTGGAATGAGGCCTAATCCCAGCTGGAATCTCCTTGCCATGATGGGAATAACAAAATGCAATGCAAAACCCAATCCACTTAGAAATAGTTTGTTTTGACACAGGCTTGCCCTGAGAACTCAAAGCAAAAGAAACAAACAACTGCTGAGACTGCCTAAAATCCTTGGTCCTGCTTAAATAATAACGCAACTGCCTGTGTACATCTAAAGTGTGCAAAATCTTTCTTATTTTGGGGATCTGCATAGAAAGTAGGCAAATGAATAGTTTGGTTTAAAGCCACACTAGAAACCACCTTAGGCATAAAAGAAGGATTAGTACGTAATGATACCCTATCCTTATGGAAAATCACAAATGTCTCTTCAGCCATAAGGGCCTGCAATTCAGTAACCCTTCTTGCAGAAGTAATGGCCAACAAAAAGCAGTCTTCCATGACAAGTATTTCAATTCAGCAGTAGCCGAGGCTCAAAGGTTGTAGAGTAAGTTTCTCCAACACAAAATTGAGATCCCAAGCAGGAGTAGGAGCTCGTGGGGGTCTTATATTCTTTGCCCTCTAAGAAATTGCTTGAACAAAGGATGCGAAAACAATGGTGGGTCACAATCATAGTGAGCTGAAATTGCTGCAGCATGAATCTTAATGGAAGAGAAAGACAAACCTTTGTCCAATAACTCAGTAAGATATTGAAGAGCCACACTCAAATTAGGCTCAGAAATCTCCAAATTCTTTGCTGCACTCCAAAATAAAAATCTCTTCCATTTTTCTGTACACTTTCCTTGTACTAGGTCTTCTGGCTTCCATAATCACATTTAAAACTTGTTGAGGAAGTTGAGACCTGCTGTGTTTCAAAACAGAATATGCCAGGCTGTTAGATGAAGAGAGTGAAGCTTGACATTGAGCAGGTGACCGTCCCTCTGAGACAACAGGTGTGGAATCAAGGTAAAGGCCATGGGAGCTTCCTTAACCGACCCCTCAGGAATGGGTACCAGGTGTTGCGGGGCCAATTTGGGGCTATTAAAAACAACCTTGGCTTGTCTTGTCTGTCCTTTAGAAGCACCTTTGGAAGAAGAGGCAGAGGTGGAAAGGCATACACATGAAGATTTTTCCAACTGAAAGAAAGAGCATCCACTTTCCAAGCTGTGTGATGAAACCTCTTTGTGCAAAACTTTGGCAGCTGGTGGTTTAGTGGAGAAGCGAACAGATCTATGTCTGGAGTTCCCCATGACACTGTCAATTTCCGAAATACATGAAGATCCAGTTTCCACTCGTGGGGATCCATGATTTGTCTGCTTAACACATCTGCTAAGGAGTTCTGTGCTCCCGGCAGAAACCTTGCCTGAAGAGTTAGTTGCAAGCTGAGCGCAGTCTCCCATAAAATCATTGCTTGCCTGCACAACGGGTAAGAATGTGTTCCCCCTTGTTTGTTGATGTACCACATGACAGTTGTGGTTGTCTGTTAGAATCAACACCTGCCCTGGAAGAAGCCACTCCTTGAAAGCCATTAATGCAAACTGGACTGCTAACATCTCCTTCATGTTGATATGTAGATGCTGTAGTCTGGCAGGCCACTTGTCTTGTATCCACTTTCCATTTAGATGAGCTCCCCAAGCAATGTCTGAGGCATCTGTCGTTAGAATCTGACTCGCCTCTGGCCGGGTCACAGAGAGTCCCTTGTTTAGGTGACATTCCTGAGCCCACCACAAAAATTCCTGTTGAATGCAAGGTATTTGAATGACAGTGTCCAAATCCTGGCAGTGCTGTGTCCATACATTTTTGAGATACCATTGCAGCTTCCTCATATGCAGTTTGGCATTGGGAAGCACCAGAATACAAGATGCCATGAACCCTAAGGCTTGAAGGACTGTCCTTGCAGTCAGCCCGGACTGAAGAGATAGTTGATGGAAGTAAATGGAAAGATTCTTTTGTTTGTCCGGGGTTAAAAGGCCATCTGGGCTGCTGTATTCAGTCTCACACCCAGAAAGCACATGTCTTGAGAGGGTACTAGACTGGACTTTATTTCGTTCACAGAATACCCTAGGCATCTTAGCACTGCTATCACATATTCCAAATGCTGTAAAGGTCTTCCTTTTCTTGAGCCAGAATCAGGCAGTCGTCCAAGTAAGGATAGATTTGAATTCCTTTTAGCCTGAAGTAAGCTATCACTGGAGCCAGAACCTTTGTGAATACTCTGGGCGCAGTAGATAAGCCAAAGGGCAATGCAGAGAACTGATAATGGGAATTTCCAGCTCGAAAACGCAGATACTTCCTGCAACTTAGTCTGATAGGCACATGAAGGTAAGCCTCCTTGAGATCTAAAGTTACCATCCAGTGATCTTTGCCCAGCAGAGGTAAAAGCTGTTGTAACGTCAACATTTTGAACTTGGGAATGTCCAGATAAGTGTTGAGGATAGATAAATCCAAAATTGGTCTCCATGTGTTCCCCTTCTTTGGTACTAGGAACAGGCGAGAATAAAATCCTAGGCCCCTTTCTGGCACAGGAACTGGCTGAATGGCCCCTATTTGGAGTAACTGAGAAATTTGCTTGTGAGCCTCTTTTCTTTAAGAGGAGAAATGTCTGGCATGCCTTTGAAAGGAGGCAAGGTATGGAAATAAAACCTGTAACCGTGGTGAATGATATCCAAAACCCATCTGTCTTGGGTAATTAAATCCCAATTTTCTTTGAAAAGAGCCAACCTTCCTCCCAAAGGTGCTGCCAGACGAGAACGTACTGGCAGCTGAAAAGGCAGGTCATTGGGTCTGTTTACGAAAGGACTGACCCCTGCCCTCACCAGAAGTCTGAACAGGTGAACTCCCTGTTCTAGGCCTAAAGGAACCTTGAGCTCTGCCCCTACCACGCCTAGACCTACCCCTAGACTGGGAATCATAAGCAGGATCGTCCATCCCTTAGTAGGCCAATTTCTACTAAACTGGAGGCTGCACCTGCAAAAATCTTTAACAGTTTGCATAGACTTAGCCTTGTCCTCCATTTTCTTTAAAACTGCTTCCACAGGCGAACCAAACAACACGTCAGACTGTAAAGGAGCATCCAAAATCCTTGTCTTAACATGCTCAGCTAAATTCTGATCCCTCAACCAGGCGTGCCTACGAAGAACAGAACCAGTGGCAGCCACCCTCGAGGAGGCCTGCACAGCATCAAAACCACATTGCAAGGAATGCTTACCCACCTGTTCAGACACATGAACTAAATCCTGCAACTCTTTACACTCAATACCTTCCAGAGCATCCACCTTAGACTTCAATTGTGAAAGGAGATAATTTTGATATTTTAACATGTGAAACTGGCAATTCAACGCCCTCATAGCTAAAGTGGAAGAAGTATACACTTTCTTTCCCCATCTATCCAAAGCCCTTGCCTCTTTATCAGGAGGAACAGGATTTTTAACAACAGAAGCCTTAACACCTTTAGGCCCCTGAGAGACAGTTTCGGGTCTGCCCTAGGACTCTTAAAAGATACTTATGAGCTTCAGGCACCCTATAGTACCTATCCGGTTTAACTGGGGCAGGAGGCAAAGAATCAGGGTTCAGGACTGCCTCTGCAAAAACATCTTCCACCACATTCAGAACAGGAGGTATAGCTAAAGGCCTATGCTGGGGTAAAAACAAGAATTCCCTAAGCCTTTTCCTGGAATCAGAGAAATCTTGACCTTCCCATTTAAAATGCTCCCTCATGGAATGAAGAGTCTCTGAAAATGAAAAATCCTCAGGAGGAGAAGCTGAAGGAGTAGAATCATCCACATCAGAATCAGAATAAGGAGGATACTCCTGCAAGTCTTCAGCCGAAGACTCAGAAGCCTCCGAACCCTGCTCAAAACTCTCAAACTCAGGTTCCACCCTAGGCCTCTTATCAGGAGGGCATAGAACCTCTAATCATAGTAATCAAATCCTCTGCCGTTTTAAGCATATGTTTCTTAGGCAAAGATCCTGAAGAGCTAGGAGAAACCCCCACTGAAGTTAAACCTGGCCTGCCTCTCAAAGAAGCCTTGGAAACAGAAGGGAGGCTCTAACCACCTTAGGAAGAGAGGGAAGAACAGCCACCTGAGAAGCCCCTTCAGCCTGGCCTACCTCCTGAGAGGACACATCCTGTAACAGTAAAGTCTCTCCCTGCGACTCCAAAGAAACTCCTGGCAGAACCTCCGGCTCCACTGAGCCTTCTAAAGAACCGACGTCCGGGACTGTCGGTTCTTCCCCTCTAGGCTTTGCTGCTTTGTCCTTGCGCTTTTTGAAGCGGGCCGGAGCATCCGGCGGCATTTTATAGTTACAACGCTTCCCAAAACTAACCTGGCACAGTCTAACCTTCTCTTAATAGTGCGTTTGTTAAATCTAGCACAAGAGCGGCATCCAACAACGTCGTGCTCAGGCCCTAAACAAGGTATACACAAAGTATGGTAATCCCTATGAGGTATCTGTTTCCCACAAGAAATACAGTTATTCACTTTTTCTGACATCCGGTTAAATACTGAGGCAAGAAAAACCAAAATATTCCCAACGGGTACTTAGCCAACTTTGATTCGGTCTGAAACTCCGACTTCAGAAAATTTCAGAACGCCAACCTGCACTCGCAAAACTGCTTCTGCATCGGACCATGCGGCAAAAAAAGACTGAGGATATGACGTCGGTCATGCGCATTAGTACCCTGACGTCCTGACGTCAGACTAATGCGCCTTGACCGACGTCAGCCATATACTTTGGTATTCGGGCCGACTGGGACAGCGGACTACCCAATGGTTAGGACTGCAGCAATGTGGAATGAAGAACATCCTTTATGGAAAACACAGTACAATATTTCTACAAAGCCAACTTCAGGCTTCTTATGACAGTATTAGTAAACATCATGACACCCGTACAGATGGACAACACAATTACAACCACTGAATCATACACAACTGTACTTAATTAGCACTTACTCGACTGCATGGATCATGCTATCCCAGACAGAACCATGACGGTACCCACCAGAAAATGGAGGCCACTCTGGTGGTCCACTGCCATGGACATAATGTACAACAGAAGGAAGAGACTGTTGCAAAGTAGAGTAAAATCCCATGAGTGGAGGAGCTCCCTGGTCAGCCTCAGTAAGAATCTGAGATCCCTCCAAAGCTAGCTACGTAAACATAACCGCAACTAATTCCAAGGACTACCACAAAGCATTCTAGAGGTATGTCACTACTCTCGATGGTGATACCCACATCTGCTCTGACATACAGCAGTAAGGCACGAACATTACAGAACCGACTGATATTGGCAACATCCTGGCAGATAGGTTCAGTGCTAACTTTACACCCCTCTCACACCCTAAAGGGCCCGTATCTATACAGGAACGATGCAGAGACCCTGCGATCACAACTACGCAGTTCAAAGCTGCACTCTCTAAAGCCAGGAACAAAGCATCCATGTGACCGTACAACATCCCAGGCTGCGATTTCCACAAACTTCAGAACGAACTGGCTCCCCACTTGGGCACCATATTCACCAATAGCTTTGCATTGGGCATTGTGGCCCCTGAAAGGCGCACAGCAAAAGTTATCACACTTCACAAAGGTGGCGCCACAATGGATCAGGGGAACTATTGCCCTATACACCTAACTAGACTGTTTTGCAAGGCTATGGAGCACATCATCACGGATCTCATTCACACAGACACTGGTAGCCTCCAAACCTTTGATCCCACCCAGTTTGGATTTATTAGGGCCAGACCATGCCTCCTAAACCTGGTGGAGTCCTTTGAGACAGTTACCAAGGCAGTAGATGAGGGTAAGGAGGTCCACACAGCATACCTTGACCTCTCAAAGGCTTTCAACACTGTTCCCCATTCTGGTATTGTCAACATACACATACACCTGCACATTAACCCCTACGTCATGAGATGTTATGCAAAGTGGCTCACGGACAGAACCCACAAAGTGTGGGTAGCATACCCTAGGTCCTACTGTAAATCAGTTACAATTGGCGTCCCCCAGGGCTCGGTCATAGGCCCCTCATGTTCGGTATATGCTTCTCTGAGGTACAGGCTAGCACAGGAGGATTTACCCTGAAAAGGTTTGCAGATGACTACAAACTAGGGACATGATTGATTCCCCAGCTGATACAGACACCCTCCATAAGGGTGTCATTGGGACGGATACCTGGTGTCAATAACATGGCCTCAAACTATATGCCACAAGGTGCATTGACATCCCCTTTGGATTACGCCAATCACCCACGGATTATCACATAGGTGGTAGTCCCTTACATACACAAGACGTAATAAGGAATCTTAGAACCCACGTAGAAAGCATTCACTCCTTTGATAACCATATTGCCAAGGTGGTGTGGATATCCTTCTATATGGCCCCCCCTAATCTCTAATGGGTTTGTAGCCAGAACAAAGACAGCCATTGTGCCTCTCTACTCATGACTTATGAAACACATTAAAGGGTACAACACCCCATTTGGGATGTACCTTATGAGACAACAGCAACGGCTTGAAATATCACAACATTACAACACCAAGAGGAATACTGATCTCCGAAGGATGACGTATGTAGCCCAACTACAGAAGCTATAAATGTACTCGTTTGCATACCGCATACTCAGAGGTGATCTCTGCTGAACATACAAGGCCCATGTCCAAAACAGTATTGATGGATATGCTACACATAAGCAAAAGCCCCCGAGAGCCACATGCTCTGGTATATGTACCTAAACGCAATGATGACTAGGACGTGCTGGAGGGATACATTCCTGACCCAGACACTCACCATGCTTTGGAACATGATTCCTATGTACATCAGGCAGGGACCCTCACTAGCACTCTTCAAGACATACCTCGATGGGTGGATGGGAGGCAGACCTGTACACCAGGAATCACTGCAGTGGCTCTGCTGTACAGAGGCGCAGGAAACCAATGGCTCTGCTGTTCACAGGCACAAGACACTAACTTAGGGTGGTGCCGCAAGTCAAAACACTGTAGCTAGGCTTACAAATGGCCTTGGCCAGACAGCATAGTACCTAACTATGAACCTATGACGCTATTACATGTCCTTTGTGCATGGATAATTGACTTGCTCTTCCATTTCAATTAGCTATCATGCTGATACACTGCCTGGTGACTACAAGTCATATGTATCCTGTTACTGTGTATTGTACATGCCAATAGACATACCTGATGTTTGCATAACATAACAGTAATGTTATGTAAAATGTTAGACATATCTACCTACAATACTGTACATTTCACATTTCTGCCACAGTATCCCACAATGAAAATCATAACTACACAGCAAGACCATCTTAGACATGTTATTCTCAGTTATATGCCCATACATATGCCTACTGTTACAGTATATCAACATATACTATCCCCTGTTATGGCACGTACTTGTTGAACCAACCCTGCCACTGACAGCGGCTGGAGTGGAATTATTGTGTTCAAAGTCTTTATATAGCATCCCTTGGGGTGTATGAGGTGTTTACCTTGTAGTCTACAGCAGTACACACAATTTCTACGAGCGTTGCTATGCTCAACAATACATCACTACATAATACCTTTTCCCACTATATACACTGCGTACACTTTAATTATTACAGAACAAGTACAACATACACTGACATACTGAATGTTCTACATACCTTATTAGTATCCCGAGTTGACGGTAATATAAATCCTATTTGTTTCGTGTTGCAATGTTTTTCTGGTATGTACAAACAGTTTTGAATGTATGACAAGCCATCCTTTTATACTTAGATATCAGTAACATGTGGTATCCTGCCACCAGTTGGTGTTCCGGAGTAGATGATTACATGCACATCAGATGTGCAGCTACTCCACTATCCAATGACATGGCAACAGTGGGGTATAACTGAATACTCCACTTGGTCGTTGTCCCTTTGCCCTACCTTCAAGGAAGACGGCCTGGATGTGGTGTTTGTGACGAATTGCAACAGCTATATGGAGACACACAGAGATATATTAACTTCATGGCCCCTGTGGATTGTGTGCAATGGCTAGAGGATGTAGTTCTACATGTGAGACTAGCTGTTATATCAGCCGTCTGATATGAGATTATTGCAACCAAACCCTGCAACATCGGTGTCTGTTCCACTGTACAACAGCAATGATTTCACATAGGGCCATTATAGTGTGTCTCTGACAAGGTATGTTAAGGCTTCTGCAGATATCATAGAGTGAGTGGATGATTGTGATGTTATTACAGTCTGTATTGCAATTGTTTCAGGTGTGGGGGAGATGTAGGTGGGTGTACATAGCAGATGCAGGTGTGTAGGAACTGCATTTATACATATTCGATATTTGTGTGAGGGCTCCTTCCCTATTTGAAGACCTATCCTTTGGTGGACTAATACTATGGTAATTGCAGACTGATTCATTAAGCTATTGCTAATTGGTTCCTGTATAGCATGCAGGTGATGTTGGTCCTTCAATCCCTTCGGAAATACATCGGTATATAATGAAATGTTGCTACATGAAAGCTGTCTCGTGGATTTCTGTCACAGATATTTGCACTCATTGGAGTTGTGTTGGTGACTGAACTTCTCTGGCTTGGGTTGCCCCCTTTTCAAATGGCCATAGTGGGACAATTGCAGGACACACATCGGATTTTAGAGGCCGACACATACCCACGGTCAGTACAAAATATAGAACTTTACATATATGCCTATATAAAAGTTTATATTCTTGTAGCGGTTTACTTGCTTATCCTGTTTCTTGTTACATGCAGGTATTTTAGATACAGATGACTATTTTATGCAACAATTACATTAAATATGGAACATGCCAAATGTCTCGAGATTATAGGACATTAGTATTTGTACTCATTTTGGTCAGGACACCACCGCACATAGAGGAACTGCCCCTCGCAAGGTGGGACAGGTGGTAACCCTATCTTTGGCTCATGTCCATAGCACATATTTGTAATAGTGTATTGACATATATACTCTCCAATATCCTTTGTTCATAACGTTCGGTCATGGCGGAATGTGTGATTGCTATGGTCCATGTTATGCACATATTCGAAGACTTCAACTGCTGTATACGGCATACCCACGGATTCAGGAATGCACACACCTCCAATGACCACATTACCGTTCCCAGACTCCCAAACCCCACAATACCGAACATTCAAACTCACGACAGTCAAATTCCCAGAACTAACACAAATACAGAATACACACACGCACACACAGACACACTGCTACCCATCACATCCAAACAAACCATCCTACACTACGTATGGCCAGGTGGCCATGCCCCCATACACCCCCCATGTGGGTGGCTGTGCCCCCCACACCACACCTACTTTACTAATCTACCTCCGAGATAGCACAAACAGACACACGAAGCAAACCCACACATCCACATTATAGTCCCCTGGAAACACACACCACATTCAGAACACACACGTACACACACTACAGCAATCAGAAACACACTTACACACAGTACCTACCTGAACCGCAGCACCAGAAGCACTAACTAAATGTCCCTTAACATCGTGATGATAATACTCACAGTTCTGGTGTTCCGGTACTGTGGTCTTTCGGTCTTTAAGCCTCGTGATTACGCGCGTCGGTTGTAAAGCATTCAGTATTTGGTAGTATCCTATTTATATGTACCTCCATGGTTGTGTAGATGTTGTCAACCTATCTATATATTTGCATATATATGTATATCCATATATATCAACATATATCTCTCTATCACCCTTTCTCTCTATATATTTTATATATATATATATATATATATATATATATATATATATATATATATATATATATACATACATACAGAGAGAGAGAATACACCTTTCATTGGGTACATGGCGGTGTATACTATTTCCCAAACTCCGCCCTTTTGCGTTTTAACCTGTCACAAAACACACCTGCCATTGGTACATCTCAGGTAGCTTAGTGATAGGTTACCGCGAAGATTGTGTACATGGTTGCATGTTCTACTCCTGGCAGTGGTCGTTTTACCTCTCAGAGCAGACACTATTAGTACAAGGATAAATAACGCACATTTCAGCGGTTCTGGGCAGCTTTGCCTGCGATCTGCACGATATTCAGCAAAGGTTAGACCTGTGTTGCGCATATCCGTGTAGCCATGTTTAAACGCCGCTTACCGGCGCAAAAATCCGCTAACATGTGCTTAAACGTGCTCTAATGACCTGCATTCAACATCCATTATTCGGAACATCAGAATTACGTTAACAGCCCTTGCAGGTCGTGGAACCGGCACCATGAACGACACAGTCAGTGGCTGATATGTACAAGTGTTATGGTGTTTTATTATGTAGAGTGTACTACGGCTGCTCCTCCATACTGCAAACAAATGTGTAACTCAGTTGGTGTACATATGGATGATACCTGTTAATGGTATGTCCAAGTGAGGCTTAATGGATATGCTCCAGCTATGGGAATCCATGTCACAGTGAGCCACACACTGTAATGAGCTACACCTTGCCACACCCATAACTGGTGAATGCTGGGGTGACAGATATCTGTCATGGGTACTCCCCATGCTTTGGAACTACATCCCTGATTACATTATATGGAGCCCCTCATTAACACACTAGGGAATCCTTGCAGAGTGGGTGGGGAACAGTGGTTACACCTCAGGGATCCCGCAATTGGCTCTGCTCCACAGAGGGACAGTTAGTTAATCAATGGGGTGGCGACAGCAGACACATTTTGCCTAGGCTTATGAATGGCCTCTGACAGTTAGGCATGTACCTACCGATATACCTAGGAACCTATACATACAGTATCAACAAATGCTGTTAGCTTAATTTACTGTTTAGCTATTGACTTACCTTGTGCCAATAGCAGTTGTGTGTGCAATAGTTGAGGGCTGCCTATGTAGGATGCACACAGTAGACCACCTATACATGACAATTTACAGATGGTCGTGTGTGTGTGCCCATCCATGTTTACTGTGTGTGCCATCCAGGTTTACTGTGTGTGCAGGTGGAGAAGTGTGTCAGTCCACAGGGGCCTACACTGTCAGAGTATGTGCTATACGTTCATTCTTCGCCAAGGCATGGGCATACTGGGCACGCCTCCGTCTGCCTACTGGGGCTGGCACACGGTGTTCGTGGTCTGAATCCCTCTGTGCCTGTGGTGCCCTTGGCAATTGCGGTGGGCTGTGAGGGCCTTTACCATTATGTCCCTGCTGCAGCTGTTTCCACAGGATCATATTATCTAGCATGTCACATACTATGAAGATGTGGGCACACGTGCCTGGAGAGTACTGCAAGGCTCCACCAGATATGTCCAAGCAACGGAACCGTGATGTAAGCATCCCAAACACACGCTCTATGATGATTCTGGTTTGTGCATGTGCCTCATTATGGCGTTCTTGCATGGGTGTGTGTGCATTTCTGATGGGAGTCATCATCCACGGCTCCGGTGCCTGAGATGGTTGTCAGCATCATCCTCCACACCACCTTCAGTCTCCCAACACATGCTGATGAATCAAAGTTATGGCAGCTCCCAACATGTGCATTTTAAAAGTTCCCCATCTGTTTACACCAATGGTGCAGTATTTGGGAATACACAAGTGTGTGTGAGGTACCTTCACAATTTATACTATTGTGCTTTGGAAGCTGATGATGTCATAGGGTGTGTATGTACAATCCGAGCTGCAGGGTATCTTACTTATAGGTTTTATTGTGGGGTCTTAGGTGTTGAATTAAACTTGGCTGCCGTGGATCACCTCTTGCCCTTGCCTTCATTTTTCAAATCGATTCCCCTCCCATTGTCAGGTATGCATCCAGCAGTCTGCTTTCTTGTTTTGTACTTTCCCAACCCAGGATTGTGTTGTGAAATGTGCTCTATAGCCAATCTACTGCAGGTTTGCTTTGTTCTGCTGTGACAGTTCTCTTTTCTTTGCAATCCGGCACCTCCTCTTTCCTGTTCTGCAGGTTGATGCTAGCAGCCTTGTTAGCTACCGTCAATGGCCCACTATGAGTTAATAGGGGTTAATTACTCAGTTGTACTCCAGTTACCCTGCTGCGGCATTTCCTTATTGTCTTTCCGTAACCTTCCTGTTTCAGCTGTAGTGCACGCCACGCTCAGCCGTTTACCGGGTTTCGAGCGCATTGTCATCCACGTACACATGTGCTTTCGGTCACCTTGTGTGCTCTCAGCTAAGCAAAGCTATGGCTACATCCACACCCCTTTCCTGCGGCTTTGCTTAGCAATGGGCAAATCAGATTAGCAATGCTCCAATGTGCTTACAGCTATGGTGGCACACCCCTCTCCTGATGTCATGTATACCTCCAGGCCACTCCTCGGTGTTATATGGCTACGCCGTGTGGTACAGCCTTACGCTGGCAAGGCGTTTGCAATTCAGTATTACTTGCCTCATTTGCATGGCATTGACTACTAGTTCATAGTTACTGTGCTGAACACTGTCACAGACCCTTAGCAACCCTTGCGCCTTGGTTGTGGTGTAGCATGCATACCACTGACTATTATGGCGAAATCATGATTTGTGTTACATTGCAGTTTTATGACATCTATATATATTTTCCTTGTGTTCCCGTTTGCGCACACATGCACTGCGGTTGTACTTTGCGTTAGTGTGGCCATGACATTAAATGTTATTTTTTATGTGTTGTGTGTGTTTTTTTATGCCACTGGCTGTATTTTTAGCCAGTGGCATATGTTAACTTTGTAATACGTACGTTTGGTCCGCTTTTATGGCTCCGATGTTCTGTTTGAAAAAATGTAAACCGTTTTTTTTTTTGGTTCACATTTCTGCATGCTTACGCTACACCTGCACCACTTCATGAATTGCTATGTATCTTCATTTGCATGCTGCACTACTGTGCATGGGGCGATTAGCATACATGTGCCAAGAGCTGGGCAACTCTGGAGTACGCTGGTAGTGCACGTGGAATCGGATCATACCTGAATCGCTCAGCGGCCATATCTGGTGTTAGAACGCCTATGCTACGCCTGCGCCTGGCACAAGCTTCATGAATCCCGGGGTCTGCCTTTGCAGTGCGTTCAAAGGGAGATCAGGTCAGAGCATGGAGAACCAACGGAAGATCCCACCGAGAGGTAGGATCTCTGATGAGGGGACAAGAAGGAATGTACCTATGAGAAAGGCTTTGCAAAGCCTAGAAGAGGCCAAAGATACAGCATTTTTTCCAATATGAAAATTAGAAATACCTGCCAACTAAACTTTGACAGTAGGAAAACTGGCCCCCAAATGAAATAAACCTGCAAGGAAATCCAAGACTGACAAAATGGGTGCCTTAACTAGGTCAATGTGATGCTGTTGTGCCCAAATGGAAAACCTTTTTCCATTTACTTTTATTAATTTTTCTGATAGAAGACTTATGGGAGGAAATCAGAATCTTTTGGACTAGATAAGAAAGCATGAATTGTCTAGCCATCATAGGAACTGGAGAAACCATGCAGTTAGTTTCAAGTTGTGAAGATCCAGATGGAGTTGCCCTGAGGGGTGAGACAGAAGATCTGGACGAGGTTCCAGCGTCCACGGACAGCAAATCAGATAGGAAGGTGAACCAGACTTGTCAAGGCCAAAAGTGAGCAATAAGGATCACTTTGCTCTTTGACCTGCATGCCTTCTGAAGAAATCTGGGAAACAGAGGAACAGGGGGGAATGCATAAAGTAGACCCGGGGGGGCAAGTATGGACTAGAGCATCTCTTGGTGACTGTCCCTGTAGAGAGATCAAGGCAAAGTACCTGCTGCATTTGTTGTTGAAGGGAAAGGCAAAGAGGTCACCGCAGGGTTGACCCCATCTGAGGAAAATCTTGTTTGCCACTTACTGGTTCAGAGACCACTCATGAGGCATCAATAGTAGTCTGCTGAGCCTGTCTGCCAATATGCTGGCAAAATGTGTGATGCAACTAGAAATTGGTTGGTACAGAAGGGCCATTGCCACACTCATGGCTTCTCGACAAAGGGGTAAGGCCTGGTTCCACCTGGTTTGTTGATGAAGCACACAACAGACATGTTGGTCTGAATCATAATAGTCTCTAGAGGAAAAAGGGAGCGAAGGGCTTGCAACGCTAAAAGCACCACCATCATCTCTAGGACACTGACATGTAGATTGGTCTCCTGGGGAGTCCACATGCCTTGAACTGTCTGTCCTAGGTAATGACCCCCAAGCTGGAATGCATCCACGGTCAATGTGACGATAGAGGTGGGAAGAATAAATGTCGTCCCTGAAAAACTTCTGGATCGTGAAGCCACCACAAAAGAGAATTTCTGCACACTCAAGACAGGCTTATAGGATGATTGAGGGGATGGTACAGAAGAAAAGTACAGTTGTGTACACTTACCATAAATGTAGATGTTCGAGTGTATTCACTGTTGCAGTCATCACCTGTGGGTTGTCCCTGCTGTGATAGCCCTCGGCCAGCCCGAATACCAGAGTCAATGTTTTTCTGCAATGGCTGCTGTCACTTGCTGGCTGACGTCAGGTCGTCAGTGCTATAAAGGAAGGCAGCCAACATCATTACATCAGTTTTTCTTGCCCTAACCAGTCAGAGGCCCAAGTAAATAAGGTGAAGTGGTCATGGTGGCTAAAACCCACGGTTAGAAACGTATGTCTCCCTAAAGAACGAAGACATAAGGGGGAAGGAGGGTGGGAAACCAGGACTGCAAGAGTGAATACACTCGAACATCTACATTTATGGTAAGTGCACACAACTGTACTATGTTCTTCGTGTTTCACTGTTGCAGTCATCACCTGTGGGAGGATTCCCAAATCTGAGAAGAGGGGTGGTAGGCTCAGTAAGAGACCTAGGAATGGGTCAGCATGCCCTGCAGAACTGCAGAGGCAAACCCTGCCCTATTCTTAGAAAATAGAAATAGGTGGTATGCTTGGTAAAGGTATGGACAGAAGTCCAGGTGGCAGCTTCCAGGATGTCCTTGGTGGGAAGTCCTCTAAGGAATGCTGTGGAAATGGAGGCTGCCCTAGTGGAATGGTTTCAAAGAGACCTGGAGGGGGGGGTTCCCATGCAAACTGTAGCAGAAATGGATACAGTGCGATATCCATTTGGAAATGGTCTGTTTGGAAATGGGCTTCCCCTGTGCCCCTGGGACAAAGCTGACAAGAAATTAGTCTGTTTTCCTAAAGGGTTTAGTACGGTCCAGATAGTATCTGAGCTGTCTGTGCACATCTAGTGAGTGCAGAATTATTTCCCCCTTGTTTTGAGGGTTAGGAAAGTAGGTGGGAATATGTATGACCCGGTTTGGAGTTACATCAGATACCACATTGGGCATAAAGGAGGGACTGGTTCTCAGGGAGACCCTGTCTGCATGGAAGATGATGAAGGGCTCAATGGCCATCAGCGCCTGTAGCTCTGAAACCCTTCTGACTGAAGTAATAGCTAGGAGAAAAGCAGTCTTCCAAGAAAGGTACCCAAGTTCTGCTGAAACAGCAGGTTCGAAGGGAGGTAAAGTAAGTTTTTCCAAAACATAATTCAGGTCCCAGGCTGGAGTGAGTGGCCTTCTGGGAGGTCTGATATTAGAAGCCCCTCTGAGGAATTTTTTAATCAAAGGATGTAAAAACAGGGGCTGTTCTGTATCACAATGAGCTGAAATGGCTAAGGCATGGATTTTAATAGAGGAGAAGGAAAAGCCACTATTAAATAGCTCCACTAGGTAGTCCAGAATAAGAGGGATGGAAGGTTGAAAAGTATTTACTCCTCTGGACTGGCTCCAGCAGCAGAATCTTTTCCATTTTCCTGCATAGGATTTTCTGGTGCTGGGTCTTCTGGCCTCTGTGATGATGTCTAGGATATGTTTGCTTAACAGGAGCGTCTTGTTTGCCTTTAGAGTATAAGCCATGCTGATAGTTTGACAGTCTGCAGGTCTGGGTGCAGCATCATCCCCCCCCCCACCTGAGTTAAGAGGTCTGAGATCAGGGGTAGCTGCCTGGAAGGCTGTAAGGCCAGGCTGCACAGTAAGGGGTACCAATGTTGCCTGGGCCAGTCTGGAGCAATGAGGATGGCCTTTGGTCTCTCTTCTCTTATTTTGATCAGAACCTTGCAGATAAGAGGCACAGGAGGGAATGCATACATAAAAAGGGTGTTCCAAGAGAAGGTCAAGGCATCCACCTTCCAGGCTAGGTGGTGGTACTCCCTGACACAGAATTTTTTCAGCTGATAGTTGGGATGCAAAGCAAAGAGATACACCTCTGGTGTGCCCTACACCGGAGTGATTTGCAGAAATATTTTTCTGTGGAGCTGCCATCTGTGGGGATCCAGAAGGTTTCAATTTGCAGAAATATTTTTCTGTGGAGTTGCCATTCGTGGGGATCCAGAAGGTTTCTGCTTAAGTGATATGCCAGGGTATTGTTGATCCCTGGTAGGTATTGTGCTATCAGATGTAGTCCCATGGACGAGGTGATCAGCCACAGGTTCATGGCTAGCCTGCACAGAGGGTAAGATTGGGTCCCTCCCCATTTGTTGATGTACCACATTACTGTGGTGTAAGTCCTTTGGTGTACCTGCCTTCTAGGTGAGCACCCCAAGCTATGTCTGAGGCATCAGTGGTAATGGTTTGCCTGGCTGGGTGGAGGGTGAAGAGAAGACCCTTGTTCTGGGCACAGGCCCCTGCCCACCAGAAGAACTCGGCTCTTACACAGGGATCAGAGGTAGAGAGGTTTCTAGAGGCTGAGACTGCTGACACCAAAGGTTCTTTAGGTACCACTGAAGTTTTCTCATGTGAAGCCTAGTCAGAGGAATTAGAAGGATGCAAGATGCCATGTACCCTAAGGCTTGCAGGAGCAACTTCCTCACAGTGAGGTGACTTTTGGAAGCCAGCTGTGTAAAATAGCGAGGCAGGAAGCTCTGTTTCTCTGGGGATAGGAAGGCCATTTGGGATGCTGTATCCAGCAGAGCTCCCAAGAAAATGATCTCCCTGGAGTGAGTTTGCTTTGATTTCTTCTCATTGATGGTGTAGCCTAAGGATGTTAGGAGGGTTTTGACAAAGAGGTGGTCCGCGAGGAGCTTTTCTTTGCACTCTGTCTGAATTAGGCAGTCATCCAGGTAAGGGTAAATTTGTATATTTTTATGTCTGCAAAAGGCTATGGCCAGGGCTAAGCATTTGGTGAATACCCTAGGAGCAGTAGATAAGCGAAAGGGCAGCGCAGAGAACTGAAAGTGCTGTGAGCCTGCTCTGAAGCAAAGGAATTTTCTGCAGGATTCCCTTATAGGGATGTGCAGGTAGGCATCTTTTAGGTCTAGGATAACTAAGCAAGCATTTTTTGTCAGCATAGGCAGTAGCTGCTGCAAAGTTAGCATTTTGAATTTGGGGACCACCAGGAAGGTGTCCTGAATGGAAAGATCCAGGATGGGGCACCAAGTGCCTTCTTTTCTGGGAACAAGGAATAGTCTGGAATAAAAGCCTTTGCCTGTTTGATCTGAGGGGGACAGGTTTTACTGCCCCTTGGGATATGACAGTTGGACTTATTTCAATGCCTCTGTCCACTGATTTGGAGATAGGTCTGGGTACCCTCTTGGAACTGGGAGTTCATTGAAGGAGAATTTGTATCCCTGAGAAATGATCTTTAAGACCCATTGGTCCTTTGTTACAGAAAACCACTTATCTTTGCAGAGGGAGAGCCTTCCTCCTAGTTTTTGGTGAGTGAAAAGAGTGCAGAGGGAGGAGAGGGAATCATTGAGAGCATTTGCTGTACTGAGATGGCTTAGAACTCCCTGTCTTTGGAGCAAAAGCGGTCCACTGTTTGGTTCTCTGCTGTCCCTGGGACAGGAGTCTTGGTGATCTGCCCCCGTGGGGCTTACCTTGCCCCTGTCTGCAAGGTGCGGGAAAGGACCAGTGTTTTGAGGGAAAATTCCTGATGAACCTAGGAGGTTGCACCTGAAGAAAATCTTTTACTGTTTGCATAGATTTTGCTTTGTCTTCCATCTTTTTAAGCACCTCTTCTGCCTTTTCTCCAAACAAGCAGTCCTTATCCAGGGGTGCATCAATTGGTTTAGACTTGACATGATCAGGTAGAGGTTGTTCCTTCAACTATGCATGTCTTCTAATGACAGATCCTGACACTGCTGCCCTGCTTGAGGCTTCTAGGGTGTCCTATCTGCAGTGTAAAGAGTGTTTAGCCACTTGACAAACAGAGTGCAATAAATCTGCTAGCTCTTTTGAATTGGCACAGTCAGGAAAGGTAGAAATCTTCTGTTTTAAAAGTTGTGAAGTGTGTTGTTGATATTTTAAGATGTGGAACTGACAGTTGAGCTAAGGTTGCAAAGGTGCATACTTTTTTTTACCCCATCTGTCCAGAGCTCTGGTGTCCTTGTCAGAAGGAGTAGGATTCTTTGCAGAACTAGCCTAAGCTTGTTTTGGTCCCTGTGTAATAACCTCCGGGTCTGCAGCAAGATTTCTGTACAGGTATTTGTGTGAGTCTGGTACTCTGTAGTACCTGTCAGGTGTTCTGGGAGCAGGTGGGAGTGCATCAGGAGTTAAGCTGGATTCATGGAAGACATCATCAACTACCTCTAAGATAGAAGGGATGGCCAAGGGTCTGTGCTGGGGCAGGTTTAGAAATTCTCTTAGTCTTTTCTTAGACTGAAGGAAGTCCTGGGATTCTCAGTGAAAATGTTTCCTGAGGGAGTGAAGGGTTTCCCCACAGGAAAGCTCTTCTGGTGAGGAGGCAGAAGGAATGGATTCCTCTGCATCTGAATCCTCATAAGCAGTAAGAGGTTGTTAAACCTCTTCAAAATCTGAATAATCAGACACCTCAGAATTCTGTTCTGTCAGAACTTCAGGGGAAGGGTGTATTTTCCTTTTAGAAGGTTCGGCCTGACTACCCCTGATAAGGGTGATAAGATCCTCCGCCCTTTTAAGCATCTGAGCTTGGGGTGGTGGAGGAGGGGTAAAATGGTGGCGGTTAGTAATTTTCGTAGGAGTGGCCCTGCCTCTAGGCCTAAGAGTATCCATCAGTCATGAGAGAAACGGTAATTGGAGGAAAGGACGTCGGTTTTAGTCTAGATTCAGTAGTGAGAAAGACCTCCTCAGAAGCAAATGCCTGCGTCTTGGCTCCGGGCCCAACCGAGGTAGACTCCAAAAGGGTCTCAGTAGAGGCCTGTGAAGATATAGAATCAGGCTTCAGGGGCTGCGACGGCACCGCACTGAATTCCGGAGAACTAATGACCTGCTTAGCGGTGGAGTCGTTGGAAGGTTTGGCCTTCTGTGGTCTGTCTCTATCTTTATCCTTAAGTTTTTTCGGAAAGTCTATGGATTGTTGGCTGATGGACGCCATTTCGGAAAATGAAGACGGAAGACGAAATACCTGGCTACAAAAAGAGCTTTACGACAAATAGCTTGCATGTTAAAGAGAGTGCAGAACCAGCAACTGGGTATGTCGCTGTCTGGGCCTAAGCACGTGACACGGTAAAAGTTTAAGTCTCGGTGTGGTTTTTGCTTTCCAAAGGTGAGACAATTGTTAACTTTTTCGGACATCGGTTAGTGCAAGAAAAAAAGGATCCCCAACAGGGTACTTAGCTTTAGACATTCATTGTCAGCTGTAATTTGGACTCTGGAAGTGACCGGCCGGCACACTTGCAAACTGCTTCTGCTACGAGCTCCACAGCAAGAAAGACTGATGTAATAATGTCAGCTGCCTTCCTTTATAGCACTGACGACCTGACGTCAGCCAGCAAGCGACAGCAGCCAACGCAGAAAAACATTAACTCTGGTATTCAGGCCGGCCAAGGGCTACCACAGAAGGGATAACCCACAGGTGACGACTGCAACAGTGAAACACGAAGAACATCCACTGAACTGACAATGCCCACTGCAGGACTCTCATATGCAAGCGAGCTGTCAGTAGTAAAGTTACTGTTGCAGCCATAGAACCCAGAGCCCTTAGAACAAGATTTGTTGGAGGAATTGGAACCACTAGCATTTGCTGATATGCGTCCTTAGTGAAAGTATCCTCAGGCCAGGGTTCTGTTTGTATCCAAGCAGGATCCTATAAAATCTATCATTTGCACAGGTTGCAACTGCGACTTCTGAAGATTTACAGTAATCCCTAAGATTGGGGTCAATAGCAAAAGAAAGTCCCTGGCCTGCATTAGTAGATGCCTGGATGGTGTGACTAGGAGCCAGTCGTCCAGGTAAGGAAACACATGGAATCCCTGCAGTCTGAGGTGAGCTGCAACTACTGTCATGCATTTGGTGAACAACCTCTGGGCTGTGGCGAGACCAAATGGAAAAGTATGAAACTGGTAATGACTAGCTCCCTGCTTGAAATGGAGGTACCTTTTAGAGTGTCTGTTCATTTTTATGTGATAATATGCATCCTTTAGGTCTAGGCAGGACATACAGTTGTCCTTCTGAAGAAAGAGAAGGATGGACTGAACCGTGACCATCCTGAACTTCATGTGTTTCACCAATTTGTTCAGGTAGGTTAGGTTCAGTATGGGCCTGAGATCCCCTGTTTTCTTTGGGACTAAACAGAATTGGGAGTAAATCTCTGATCTGCATTGGTCTGAGGGGATCTCTTGGATGACTCTTTTTTGAAGAAACTCTGCAATTTCCAAAGCTGCCACCTCCCTCTGATTGGGTTTAACATCCAGGGGGTGTTGTTTTGGCTTGGGGAGATTTGAAAAGGGAATGGAGCAACCTCTGGATATGATTCTTTGTACCCATCGGTCATTTGTGATGGCTAACCAGGCTTTTAGGTGCAAGGAGCAACCTCTACCAACTGCTTCTAGAGATGGAAAGTCAGGCAATGTTTTCAGGGATGCTGCAAGGATTTCTCCAAAGAAGAATCCTAAGACCCCTAATTTAGCGGACCACCTCTGCCACAAGGGTGGCAATACCACTTGAATTATTCCCCCCTCTGCCCCTGGGGGACAAATCTCCCTAAGCATCCTGGAAAGGGCCCTGGGACTTTCTAAATCACAACTTCTTTCCCCAGTGCTGATTCCTGCAGAGGGACATTTGAGCAGTACAGAAGCAGATTCTAACAGCAGACAGAGTCTTTCCATTTTTCTTGTTGTGGGACAGTGTGTCGCGAAGAGTCAGTCCAAAGAAGGAGGAACTGTCAAAGGGGGCATTGACAAAAGACGCCTTAAAAGGATTCCGTGAAATCACACAGCCGCATCCAGGCATGATGCCAAATGTCAATGCCGGAACCAGCCGCCCTAGAGGTGCCTTCAACTGTGAGAGATAAGCCTCATGGATGCACTGGAAATGGACTGCAGAGTGGCTACAACGGAGGAAAAGGTATTTTGTTTGTCTGTCATCATGGACTCAGGGCCAGATACAGGGTTCCTTAAGCAAGTCCCTCTGTAGCCTCATAAAGTGGGAAAGATAATTCAACACTCTGAGGGTGAAACTGGAAGAAGCGTAGACCCTTTTTTCAAATCTGTCCATAGCCCTAGACTCCCTGTTGGGGTATAGAGCGTAAAGCTCTCCTGGACAAGTTCTTTCTTGGTGGCCGCCACAACCACCATGGCAAATGCCCTTCATCCAGTGGGGTCTACCCTGGGGAGCACTAAGAATTTTGTCAGCTCTTTCAGGGATCAGCTCTGTAGCGTCTGGTTCCTTCCATGCCTTTGTAGAATCCAGGTCCACTAGGGGGACTGCAGGGGGGACACCAAGAATATAGATGGGCTGGTCTCAAAGGTCTCCAGGAACAATGACTCATCTGGGGTGGGGTTTGGGGGTGACCAGCCACCTCTCTGAAGGATTTCTAAAATGTCTCCATAGGAGACAAAGGATGGAGATCAACGGGACCCCCTTCCCTTCAATGAAGTCAGTGTCTGTCATGAGGGATTCCTCTGCGGAATCTATCTGCCTGCTTCTGCACCTTTTCTTATGAGGGGGCCTCCTCAGTGGAGTGCTCTGGGAAGGTGTCGGAAGAAGTCTGGGCTTCCACAAGTGGAAGTGACTGGAGGCTCTGAGGGGCCGGTTGTCCTGGTGGCAGAAGAGAAGTCTCTGAAGCAAAGCTCAGGAGGGGAAGGAGTGGATTTGATACTGTAGGAGCCGGAGGTCTTCTAGGAGCAGAGAGGACCCTCTCTACCAACTCAAAGCACTGAAGGCCTCCGGGAGTCCTGAGGAAGCCTCCTCTGCCCCAGGTATCAGGAACAGACTGGAAGGTCACCAGCGGCTCTCCGCTTCGAGGGGGGGAGTTGGCACAGAGCTGCCAAAACATGAAGTCACTGAGGGAAAGCGACAGCTGTGAGAACTTTAAAGTCAAAGTCATCCCCCCGGACTTGACTTTGAGGCTATGGCTCCAAGACGTGCTCAGCCCCGACAGAGTCAGAACCAAGTGAGTCAAGAAAGCAAGCAGGCTTGAATAGGTAAAGATTATCGGACACAATGAACCAGCTGCAGGGATAGACAGATCAAGGATCTCTGAAATGGCAGACCAGATCAGAGAATGACATACTATTCTGCAGGGGCAAGCTCTGCTTGTAGATCCTGTATGCGAGAGAGCTGGGATGGCCCCATCTAGATCTATGTACAGAGAACCTTCCTCATCACAGGTTCATAGGTAGGTACTAGGCTATCTGCCCAAAGGCATTTATAAGCCTAGCCAGAATGTGTTGGCTTTCGCTGCCTCCTTAGATTAGTTCCCTGTGCCTCTGTCCAGCAGAGCCACTGAAGTGATCCCCGGGGTAAACTTTCTGTTTCCCATCCACTCATCAAGGTTTCTTTAGAGTGTTAGCGAGGAGCTCTGCCTAATGTACATTGGAATTTTGTTCCAAAGCATGGGAAGTCTCTGGGACAGGAAACTATCCCTCCAGCATGTCCTATTTACTGCTGCGGTGAGGTTTAGATCCCTAGAGCGTGTGGCTCGAGGGGATAAGGTTTTCTTTAGGTGGAGCATGTCCATCAATTCTGGGTTGGACATGGCCTTGTATGTCAGGCAGAGATCACCTCAGAGTAGGCGGTATGCAACCGAGTACAACTGGAGTTTCTTCAGTCGAGCTGCATAGGGCATCTGTTTGAGGCCAGTGATCCTCTTGGTGAGGTACTTCTGTAGTCTTTCCAGCTGTTGCAGGTCTCTTGTAAGGTACATCCCAAATGGAGTGTTGTACTCTATGATGGGTCTGATGAGTGATGAGTAGAGGGGCACAATGATTTCTTTTGATCTGGATGCGAACCCTCTTATGATTAGGAGGGCCACTTAGAAGGATTTTTTAACAACTTTGGCAATGTGATTATCAAAGGTAAGATTACTATCTACTTGGGTCCCCAGATCCCTTATTACATCTTCCGTACTTAGGGGACTACCACCTATGTGGTAGTTTGTGGGTACTTTGTTTTTTCCAAAGGGGATGACTATGCACTTTTTGGCATTTAGCTTCAGGCCATGATTTTGACACCAGGTATCCGTCTCAGTGAGACCCTTTTGGAGGATGTCTGTGTCAGCCGGAGAGTCAATTATAGCCCCTAGTTTGCAGTCATCTGCAAACTTGGTCAGCCATAGTCCTCCTGTGCTTGCCTGTACCTCTGAGAAGTATATGCTGAACAGGAGGGGTCCTAGGACTGGGCCCTGGGGAACACCACTTGTAACCGGTTAAGAGTCAGACCTAGCTCCCGGCAACTCTCACCATGTGGGTTCTGTCCATGAGCTAGTTGGTAACCCATCTTGTAACGTAAGGATTTATGTTCAGGCTGGTGAGCTCGTCTATAATACCAGAAGGGGGAATAGTGTCGAAGGCCTTAGCGAGGTCTAGGTAGGCTGTGTGTACCACTTTTCCCTCGTCTATAGCCTTGGTAACTGTCTCAAAGAAGTCCACCAGGTTTAGGAGGCATGATCTGCCCTTAACAAAGCCGAACTGGGTAGGGTTCAGTGTTGGAGGTTTCCAATGTTTCTGTTAATGAGTTCCATGATGATGCACTCCACAGCCTTGCACACCAAGCTAGTCAGGCTTATACGGCGACAGTTCCCGGGGTCTGTTGTGATTCCATTGCTGTGCGCCACTCTATGGGTACGCAGCCTGTGGAGAGGCTGAGTTTGAACAGTGTGATTAGGTGAGGGGTTAGTTCATCTTTGAGCTCGTGTAGGATGCAGCCTGGGACACCATCCGGTCCTATTGATGCTGTGTTTTTGGCTTTGGAGAGGGCTGTTTTAACTTGAGTGTCTGTGATTTCAGGGACTCTACATTCTTCTGGTATGGTTATGGGCCCCTCTGGGGGTGACGTTTGCGCTGAACCTGTCTGCCAGGATGTTGGCGATATCAGTCGGTTCAGTGTATTTTGTGCCATTCTGCACCAACTCCGAGCAGATCTGAGCATTGCAACTTAGATTCTTGACATAGCTAAAGAATGCCTTATGGTTATCTTTGGAGTCCTTGGAAATTTTTCTTTCAAAGCCCGCCTTGGATGATTTTATGAGGGATCGTAGTTTCTTGCTGATACTGATCAGGGATGTCTTCCCTTCTTGGGATTTTACTTTTTTCTGTACTAGTTTCCTCCTTCTATTGCATAGCTTGTTTATGGCAGGAGTCCACCAGACTGGTTTCCTCTTCTTGGAGGAGTGAGTCTTGGTTTAGTTGGGATGGCACAATCCAAGCATTCTTGTAGGTGCCCATAGAATGCATTAGTAAAGGATTTTGCAGCTTGGACAGCGTTATCCTTCAGCATGGGGGCTTTGAAACTTTCCACCTTGGTCTTAAGTAACGTGAAGTTTGCTTTTGAAAAGTTTTTCACAGTGGTTTCCTTGTCCGGGCGTGGCGGCGGAATGTGGATATCCAAGTGATTTGTTTATGGGCAGATCTAACCAGTGAGGGGTTGACCTCCGGTGTGGAACACAGGTTGCCCATGTTGGTGATGACCAGGTCCAATATGTTGTCTCCTCTGGTGGGAATGTTGACCAGTTGAACCAGGGTTTATAAATACTAGGAAATGTTGGGCAAGGGAGTAAGTACTTGAGCAGTTCTTCCAGTTAATGTTTGGGTAATTAAAATCACCCAATATTAGGCTTTTGGTAGGACCTTTATGTTTCCCAGTGTTTCCAGAAATGCGGAATGGAGGTCCTGGGACATGGTGGGTGATCTGTAGCAAGATACAATTTGAATTGCAGTTTTGCACATTATTAGTTGCGTGTGGCCATGACACACATTATTAGTTGCACATGGATGATCTCTGAAGCATCACGCTGTGCCACTAACCTGGAGCTGTGGGTATCCTTGATGAATATGGATACGCCCCCGCCTTTTGTATTTCGGTTTGGGTTCTGTGGCCGAAATGTACGGTATGAGTTATAGCCTGGTAGTGCTGGGGTGCTCTCTGGAGCCTTAAACCAGGTTTCTGTTACTGCACATATATCAATTTTCTCCATACTGAGGAGTGCGTGCATTTTGAGGTTTAGACTTCTGACACTGAGTAGCATTACCCTCAAGTTTTTTGTTACTTGTGCTATTTACGATGATGGGTTTGTCTTTTGAGCCTTGCCTAAAAAAAGCACTATAGGGGTGGCAAGAGCCTTGGCCAGTATTCGAAAGCCTAAGAGTGACAGGTGCAAGCCATCTCTAGCAAAGCAGCGTGGCTTGTCGAGCATGTCATCCCACGCAGAGAGACACTGGATCCCCTATGAATGACACCAGAAACTTAGCCAATTGTTGAAATCGAGAATTTTTTCTTTATACCGTGGTATCATTCTTGGTGAGGGCAGGATGCTACTCAGGGTCAGGGTCATACCGGCCTGGGCTACATGATCAGAGAGCTCTTCCATGTCTCTTTTCATGTAGTCCAGGGAGGTACAGCTCAGGTCATTCACACCAACATGGACAATGACAGAGTCATATTTGTACTTGTTCTGGAGTGACCTGAGTGCTTGTGTTATGTGGCAGATCCTGGCACCCGACAGGCAGCTAACAGTAACCTTCTCCTTATTCAGCCTAGTAAGTGGGACGTCAGTGTGCCTGACTATAGAGTCACCTATTACTAGTATGTTGGGTATGTTATTTTGCCTTAAGGGCTGTGACTGCATGGCACACTGGTTTTGTGAAGTATGTGTTTCATGGTTTGTGTTGGGGGGGGGGTGGACTTTGCTTGGTTGTTTGCTTTGGAGGTCTCTGTTGGTTTTGCAGATTTTTATTTAGAGCCTCCGAGTATGTTTTCATGTATTTATGCGTGTTTTTGCCGGTGCTGGGTTTAATGGGTCTATGTGAGACTGGTGTTGTGATGCAAGTATTTCCCTTATCCTCTTGACTGTCTGATACAGTCTTGGGTTGAGAGAGCTTAGCCTCCAGTCTGGCTGTATAATTGCATCTCTCGCATGTATTAGTGTTTAGTGGTAGGAGGAGAGGGTTGTCTGTGTACATGAGGCAGTTGTAACATTGCCTCAAAATGCCCAGATTCACCAGTTGGACTGGAGAGTACACCTGAAACTGCCCTTTGGACATGCCTGGATAGGTACAGTGAACTGTTTTACTGGATGGCTGGTAAGGTCGAATAGAGAGCCTTGTCCTTCTGTACAGTACATGAGGGTCTAGTGCTAGGGTTTATAAGTGCTTGCTATAGGTTTTGAGCAAGTGTCGGGCTGAGAAATGGATGGCTTGAGTGCTTAAGTTGAAAGTTTGTCTGGTTCCAAGGGAAAAACTAAGGAGGAGACTTTGTGGAGCCGGGAATAGTTTTACCCTAGCTAACCGGCGCTGCCTGGCGCGCAAAACCGGGCAAATGTGGTATCTATAGCAGGAAAATGAAAAATATAGAAATTAGCCCAAAATGGCCAATAAACTACTAATTTCTGGGCTGAAACTACTCCTCCAGGGACAGATAGGCTGCTCAAAGCTCCCCTCTGTCACAGGTGAACAGAGAAACCTCCTTCTATCCAAGTAAGGTATGGGCAAACACAGAGATTACCTATCTATGTACCTTACTAATCAATATTCTGTACATAACTTTTCTAAGGACTGCAAATAACTCATACCCTATGTAACAAGGTAACAGCTGAAAAAGAACCTCTGTGATCTAGTCTAGCTACCTACCACAGACATGCATGTACAAAACTAAATAAATAAAAGTAAGTGATTATAACTGCGGACATATGGCATACAAAACAAATTCAGGAAGACAGAAGGAGCAGAACCATGACCAATGAATGGATCAGACTCACGTCTCATGGGTTAAAAAAAGAGTGTTTAGCATACGTAATGGAAGAGGAAAGAGAGAGGGAAAAAATACCTAAAATTATTTGAAACACAAAACTGAAGGAATTATACTAACAGAAAGAAACAACTCACAAAGCTAGCCTTAGAAGATTCATAACCTGATTACAGTGACTTTGCAGGAAAAAGAACTAGGGGCAAGCTGAAACACTGCACTGTAGGGACAAAGAACAAAAGATGAACATCTTAGGAACGTTTCATGTGCTGAGAGGTCCTAACACCTGCAGTGTAAGGCCTAGTCCAATTGTTCCCAAAGCCAGAGTTCTGTGATACTAGATCACAAGTTTCACAGCCACAACCCTGAACTAAAGGCCAGCATGGCTGTATTTAATGTTTCTTTCTTTGATACTACACACCATGTAACAAGAAATAAAATAAAGCTGAGAGATCTGTTGCTGAGAAACCAACTTCTATTAAGGAATTAAAGATACAGTAAACGGTTCTTTGTATCCACTTATTTCTACATCCCTAGCTGTTACGTTTACAGGCACTATAGTGATAGTATTGTGCAATCTAAGAAATTTGGAATAGTTTCATAGCATTTCAGAACCCTGCAACTGATCCTCTTTTAACACCCAGTACAGAAGTAAGAAGTGCTGATATTCCCTCCTTAATTACCTTTACTTACTGTTGCTGCGATTGTTTTTCATAGTCAACTGCTGCAATTTGGTCCACTACAAAGGTCTTGCAGAATGTGCAGCTTGTTTTTCCCTAAACGTTTTCCCTCAACTTCAACTTTAATTTCTTTCCCCCATAATGCCTTGCGGCATTTAAACTTTTCCCACTGGCATTTCTGTGCCATCATTTCTCAGTCTGGCTTCTTTCTTTCCATACTAATCATGGTGATGTGCAAGGGCCATTAATGATCTGTTTTTTGGGAGGGGGTTCTGTTTTTGTGAATATCATACTGTGAAAGGTACAACTCTGTGGTGGTGGTGCTGCGGTAGCGTTGTCACCTCACACTAAGACGTTGTCCTGTTCGATTCTCAGCTAGAGTGTCTTCTGTGTGGAGATATGCGTTAATGGGCGTGCCTTCGTTGAAGGTTGTGCGTCAGGGCTGGCAACTCGGCACGTAGAAATCTGCTGCCAATCATTAACGGACCGGAGTTCCGCTGTGGCGACCCCTAACCGGTAAAAGCCGAAAGACGCAACAACAACAAAAAATACTGTGAAAGGTACACTGATTTGTTTTTTTTTTTGCTGTTGTTGTTTTCTTAGAGAATTGTAACCACCTAGTGCAATCTCTCTTTTAAACAAGTAACTGGAGAACTGCGTTTATTGCCAATGCTCGAGTGTATACTAGAGATAAATGTTTCTTCTACTGAACTGAATTAGTTCCAGGAATGCATGTTGCTCTATGTGAGAGGCTCACTGGAAATTTAAAATATTTTTATAGTGAACAGACCCACCTGCTGTTGTATAAAATCAGTTTCTCAGCTACTTGTAGACATAAAACGAAGTTATGTACTCACCATAACGTTCCATGTTTGTAGTCCATCTCGCCCTTCATTCTTACACATGGGTTCGGAGCTGATCCTCGGCTCTGACTAGGCCTAGGCCTATTACAAAGATCAAAGTCTTCTAGCTGGCTCGTGGCTAGGTAGGTATCTCATGGTGCACCAGTATAATCCCCAGATCTTGTTTGCTGCTAAACTATAGAAAGACAGAAGAAAACTATCCAGAAAGAACAACAATAATGAAAGGTCTCCACCTGTTATGGAAAACGTTTTTTTTCCTGTCTCCAGATCTTTCCAGGACAGGGGTAGGAGGGTGGGTTCGTAAGAATGAAGGGCGAGATGGACTACAAACATGGAACGTTACAGTGAGTACATAACCTCTTTATGTTCTGTAGTCCTATCTCGCCTTCATTCTTACACATGGGACAGCGTTCCTAGCACCTTATTCTTGGGTGGCTCACAGAAAAATACTCCTGAGTATCGTGGAACCAAAGCAGGCTCTACCCCTAGAGGTCAAATCCATTTGTAATGAGTAATAAAGGTGTGAGGGGTAGCCCAGGTTGCTGCTGCACAAATATTATCATTTGGAACCCTGGCTTGGAAGGATGCAGAAGTAGACTGGGATTGTGTAGAATGAGCCTTAATCTTGAATGGTAAAGGCCTTCCATCAAAAGAATAAATGAAGGAGATACAACTCGAAATCCAATTCAAAAGGGTCACTTTGGAAACTGGGAGACCTAATTTGAAGTCGGAGAAGGACACAAACAATTGGTCTGACTTCCTGAATTACTTAGTCCTATGTAGGAAGAACCGTAATTGTCTGTGAACATCCAACTGTTGAAATCTGTATTTTGCTGCGTTGGAATGATTAGGAAAGAACACCGGCAACTCTATAGTATGGTTCAAGTTATTATGAGAGCACACTTTAGGGACAAAAGATGGATTTGTGCGAAGAGATACTCTATCTTTGTGGAAAATCAAATAAGGGGGCTTGAGAAACAGTGCCTGTAACTCTGATACTCGTCTAGCAGATGTGATGGCCACCAGAAACAAGGTCTTTCAAGACAGAAAGTTCAACAAACACGAATGAGCAGGTTCAAAGGGTGGAGACTTTAATTTGGGCAAGACGAAGTTTAGATCCCAGGAAGCTACCGGTTCCTGAAAGAGAGGTCTCAGGAAAGTAGCACCTTTAAAGAATGTTTTACACAACCTGTGTAACATCAGATTAGACTCATGTTGACCCAAATGAAAATTCGATATTGCTGCCAACTGAACCCTAATTGTGGCAGCAGCAGAACCCTGGTGAAAAAGTTCAGACAAAAATTCTAAAACCACTGGAATGGATGCGGTGTAAGGGTTAACTTGCTTTCTTCAGCCCAAATAGAAAACCTTCTCCATTTGCTAGTGTATAACTTTCCAGTGGAGGGTTTATGAGAAGATGTGAGAATGTGGGTCACAGCGGGTGAAAAATCATGAAGCCTGACTAGGGATGGAACTGGAGCAGCTATGCTGTCAAGTTGAGGGTGTGGAGGCTGGGGTGAAGAGAGCCTAACGTGTGTCAAGAGATCTGGCAGTGGGTCCAGAGGATGAGGCCCGAATGAGGCCCGAAAAAGGGGAACCAAACCTGATGAGGCCAGTAAGGAGTGATGAGAATCAATTTGCTTCTCAACAGTTTCGCTTTCTGAATCACCTTGGATATGAGAGGAAAGGGGGGGAAAGCATAAAGGAGACCCAGGGGTCAATCGTGAACAAGTGCGTCTCTCGGTGACTCCCCCCGGGGGGGGGGGTAAGGGAAAAGTAGCTGCTGCACTTGGAGTTGATCGGACTGGCAAAAATATCGCAGCAAGGTTGTCCCTATTTGCGGAAGATCTGTTCCGCTATTTCCTGCTTCAGAGACTACTCGTGAGGCAACAAGATTGCCCGGGTGAGTTTGTCGGCTATCACGTTGGTTGTCCCTGGGACGTGCATTGCCACTAGAAAGTGCTGGGAAGATATCACCCATTTCCAAACACGAATAGCCTCTCGACAAAGGGGGTAAGATCTGGTTCCGCCTTGTTTGTTGAGATACCATACCACCAACATGCTGTCTGACTGTATTGCTATCGTCTCAAGAAGAAGAAGGTCGTGGAGTGCTTGCAACTCCAGAAGCACCACCCTCATCTCTAGGACACTGATATGCAGGTGAGCCTCGTGATCTTGCCATATGCCTTGGGCAGTCCTGCCTAGATAATGCCCCCCCCCATACGTGAGGCATCCGTGGTCACAGCAGCAATGGGTTGGAGAGGAAGGAATGAAGTGCCTGTCGTTAGTTGGTTGGGTTGGATCCACAATGGAGGTCCTTTTTTGCAAGACTCTGTTAAAATGATGTGGCGGGATAGAGGCAGTTGTTAAAAAGACCACTGGGATGATAGGAGCCATTGAAGAATTTGCATATGCAACCTGGCAAGAGGGACTAGCAATATGGTGGAGGCCATGGTCCCTAAGAGTTTCAGCACTGTCTTTGCCTTGACATTCTGGAGGGGAAGTAGATGAAGAACTTGTTGTATGAGGTTCTGTACTCTTTCTGCAGGAAGATGAGCTAACATGGTGACTGTGTCTATTTCTGTGCCTATAAAAGTCACAAATTGAGAGGGCGACAAGGCAGACTTTTCCCAGTTTATAGTAATCCCCAACTGGGCAAAGAGTTAGATAGTGGAATCTCTGGTTTGAAAGAGTTGATGCCTGGTGGAGGCGGTCAGGAGCCAGTCGTCCAGGTACAGAAACATTTGGAATCCTAGACGTCTCAGGTGAGCTGTCACTACTGCCATACCCTGGGGGATGTGGTGAGACCAAAGGGCAGAGCACGAAACTGGTAGTGACTGGCTCCCAGCCGGAAGCATAAGTGGCTCAACGCTCTGTCCATTTTTCATGGTATTACGCATCTTGGAGGTCTATTGAACACATCCAAGTGTCTTTTCCTAAAAGAGGGAGTACAGACTGCAGTGTCACCATCTAGAACTTGCCCTTCTTTACGGATTTGTTTAATTTGCTGAGGTCCAAGATGGGCCTCCAGTCCCCTATACGTTTTGGCACTAAAAAAAATCTGGAGTAAGTTCCGAATCCTACCTGGTCTGCGGGGACGGGTTGGATGACTCTGTTTGCAAGCAACTTGTTCACTTCTGCAGTTGCTTGATCCCTGTGATTGGGTAGAACATCCGGGATCCTCTTGGGAATGTGAGATGGAAGAGAAAAGGGTATGGAATAACCTCTGGTGATAATTCTTTGTACCCATTTGTCTTGGTGATGCTTAGTCAGGCTTCTGGATACAAAGAAATGCGACCCCTGGCTGGCTCCAGAGAAGCACAGCCGGGCCCCACATCAGGAGAGCTGGTAGGGACAGCCTCAAAACGAATCACGGCCTCCCTGGTTTTGCGGTCCACCCCTGCCTCTAGGGCGACGTCTACCATTTGCTCCTCCTCCTCTTCCTCTGAAGGAGGAGTCACCCTGTGCATCCAGGAAAAACCTCTGAGACTTCTTCAACCACATCTTACCATCACTCTGACCCTTGGGGTATGGTCTAGAGGAGATGGTAAAACGTACTCCCACAGCAGACAGCGTTTTCCCTTCTTGCCCGCACCTGGTGAGTGTGTCTTTTACCTTAGGTCCAAACAAGTAAGAACCATCAAAGGGGGTGTTGGTAAAGGTAGACTTGAACAGCTCCACAAAAATTACACAAGCGCATCCAGGAGTCCCTCCTAAGGGAAATTCCTGTACCCGCTGCCCTGCTGGCTCTACCGGTAGCATAAGAAATCAGCCTCGTGTAGGAGTTAACAATGGAATTTCAAGGTGGAGAACTGAGCAGACACCTTATCACAGACTCCTTCAGCAGACGTACCTTGTAGAGTCTCTCCCAACTCCTTAAGGAGATCTCTCTGAAGCCTTGTAAAATGTGTTAGGTAGTTCAGCAATCTGAGAGTGAATGCCACTGATGAAAAGATACGCTTCATGTATCTATCCATCGTTTGAGACTCCTTGTTTGGTGGATGGACCGATGAAGAAGTCTCCATTAGTTCCTTCTTAGTGGCCGCTGCCGCCACCACCATGGCATCTACAGGAACGCCCTTGGATAAAACTTCCTTCTCCTTGGGGGTAGACAAAAATTTACTGAGTCTCCTGGGAACTGGCTCCACAGCATCAGTAGTCTCCCACACCTTCCGACTAACAAGGTCTAGAAGTTTGTCGAAAGGTAGAGACACCTAAGAGGCTGAAGGCTGAGACCCAAAAGCCTACAGGTACACCGACTCCTCATCAGAAGGGGTGACAGTGGGCCAGCCGCACCTCTGCTTAAGGATCTCCAAGATGTCGACAAAGGAGACATCATCAGAGAACGACTTAGGGGACCCTTCTGACTCTTCAAGGTCAGTGTTGGAGGTAAGAGACTCATCCTGGGAGTCTACATGCTTCCTCTTGCATGTCCTCTTCTGAGAGGGCTCCTCAGAAGGATATTCCGGGGAGGTCTCGGTAGAATGGGGGCCACCAACCGTGGGCTCCTGAGGCTGTGGGTCTCTGCTGTTGAGAGAAGGAGTAGATGCAGAGACGGAGGTCGGTGCCCGAGGGGGAAGAGTGTCGTTACCCCTGGGTGGAGCTGATGAGCGGAACAGCACACTTCGCATCATCTCAAAGGCAGACCTCTCTGACTCCGAAGACCTCCTCGGCTCCGAGGAGACAGAGAAAGTAATCGGTTCCAGAGCCATCGGCTCCAAGATAGATGTAGGATCCAAGCTCACCATAACCGACGCACCAAGAGGGAGACTCGGAACCGAAGAGGACCAGGCCCAAGTGTCCCTGTTGGGGCCGACTGGGGAACTTTGGCTCCTAGACACCACGGACGGCACCGAAGATGTCATAGTGGAACTTGGCTCCGAGACAGCCTCGGGGGAGCTGGAACCAAGGATTCCACAACCAGCGGTACTGAACACTCCAGCTCCGAAAGCTTGGCACAACTCGGAGGAGGTACCACAACAGGGGGGAATGGACACAGGTGGCTCCGGGACAGACTGGGTCAGAGCCAACAGCATTTTTGGCAAGGCATTCAGGAGTCTCAGCACTACTCTCTCCACATCTTCTTCTGGTAGGCTCCTGGAAGATCTGAAAGACAGAATGGGAGATCTGGACCTCTGTAAAATAGGGGACCTTAAAGTTGAGGAGACCGGCAAAGGATCTCTGGACTGGCTCCGATGTTTGCTATTTGTAGTCGGCTCTAAAATGCATGGGGCCAAAACTGGAGACATAGTACTAACAACCTCGATCGGCTCCAAGATCAATGGAGCCGAGGAGGGAGATGTCTTGTCTGGTTTAGAAAGTTTAGGAGGTGGTTCCAAAGGACCAAATGGCGCCGGGGAATGCCTCTTGGGAGGTTTAGCCTTGTCTTTTTTAGATGCATGAGATTTAGAAGAAGACAACGAACTGGCCAAGTCTTCCTCGAAAGAAGGCTTGAGGAGACCTTTCAAAATTAGTTTGTTCTTCTGCTCCTGTAGGACTCTGGAGCTGAAGGAATGGCAAAACAAACAGGTTTCCTGCAGATGTATGGCTCCGAGGCAATACACACAATTACTACGGCCATACGTAACCAACATTTTCTGAGAGCATTTTACACATTTTTTAAACCCAGAGGGTTTATGATCTTTTGCCTCTTTAGACATGGTAACCGTACAAGTAGCAAAAAAGTACACAACACAAACACAACAAGGACTAGGTCCTTTAACTTAAATGGGCCTAGCCCTTACCACACTAACACTCACATACCACAAGGACTAGGTCCTCTAACTTAAGCAGACCTAGAAAAGAGAAGACTAAAGGTCAGAAACTACTAGCTAGACTGCACACACACAAAGTACGAAGAAATTGTCCATCTGTCTCAGTGAAATCTATACTCAAACTCTACGTTGTAGAACAAAAAAGGTCGGAAATATCAAAAGACCCTTGCCCACTGAATCACTAAATATCCAGCTAATATCTATGAGGAAATAGTCTAATGCTAACTTTCTAAGACTAATAAACACTGCACACGAAAAAAAGGTAAATTGAGGGCAAATGCGCACCTTAACTGTAAACACTAAATATTTAAGTAATAACTATTTAACTTCCAAACTCTCTACACTAATAAACACAGCAAATATCAAAAAAGAGCAAATGCGCCCATTAAATAGACAAAAAACTGGTACACAGGATACCAACGAGAAGAATAAGGCCAACGGCCAACCAGTTCTCAACAATAAGTATCTAAAGTGAAGAAAGACAACACTTCAGCAAGTCTGAAACTACTCGAAAGACTATTAAACACTATCAAGAGCCATATAAATTGAAAGATTAAGCTGTAATACAGTAAAAAAGCAAAAAGTGTTAAACTTAGCCACGGCCAAGAAGAAGCATATCTGAACTCGTCCACGCGGTAAACAAGATCTGGGGATTATACTGGTGCACCATGGGATACCTACCTAGCCACGAGTCAACTAGAAGACTTTGAGCTTTGTAATAGGCAGAGTCGGAGCTGATCTATGTGTAAGAATGAAGGTGAGATAGGACTACAGAACATCATTATGTGTTTTTAATGCTTTGGGGCTACTGGACTACATTATTCACACTGTTAACTGTTTAACTATGCTCGGTTAGCGTGCGCGACCTCTACTGACTTAATTGTTAATACCTAAAAGTGGATTATTATGGACAGAGTAAAAGGCAGAGCTGGAATTTAACTGTTTATAGACTCATCGCTGATCAAGTTTAGCTGCAGTATTATCCTGCTTAGTGGTACTGTACAGCTTATTAACGTATAACTTATTTATTTGCTATGCTGTCTGTATATATGTATACACACATATATATATATATATATATATATATATATATATATATATATCTATCTTTTATATATATATATATATATCTATATATATATACACACACATATATATATATATATATATATATATATATATATATATATGGGATCACTACTAAATACCCAACGCCCAAAATCCCAATGCTTAAAACACCAAGACCACATGCCCAAAACCCCACAATACCGAATATTTAAAACAGCGAAATTCAAAATCGCGAAAGTTACACAACCAAACAGCATACACACACACATACACACGCCTCCCCCCCCACAACCAAACAATGCATCCTACACTAGACATAGGCGGGGGGGCAAGCCCCCTGCATCCCCCACACCCCTTACTTTATTATTCTAACTCCAAGATCGCACAAACAGACACAAAAGGCAAACTCACACCCACACATTACAGTCCCTCACACACACACTCACTACACCCCTCACAAACACACTTACTTACCTGAACCGCAACACCAGACGCGCTAACGAAAAATCCTTTAACATCGGGATTTTGCATTTCGTGCTTCTGGCGTTAATTCGGGGTTTCGGTCATCTGGTCTCGTTGTTTTCAGCGTCTGGATTTTGGGCGTTCAGTATTTTGTAGTGATCCTATATATATATATATATATATATATATATATATATATATATATATATATATATATATATATATATATATATATATACATGGTACCTCTATACGTGTCTGTTAAACTGAAATTAACAGCATGTCACAAATTGTACAGCTGTATATTCGCAATTGCTAACAGATTTATTGGAAAAAGCCAACCAAGCACTACTGTGAGATTATTACTAGTTCTTTATAACACAGACAAATTGCTGTTAGATACGCTGCACTTTCTCAGCTGACTCTGATAACAAACTACCTACCAAAAAAGTCCTTTACAACCACTTCTATAGTTTCAAAATGTTGTCCTTGATGAAAACATTGTTTTCCTGTATTGAAACCTTCATCTGCAGCTGTATTTCAATCCAGACAAAACTAGATCTCAGCAGGCCAAAATGTTCTTTCATTGATGGGACAGTTGGAACTTTTTTCTGTTGTGTTAGCCATTTCACTTTAGCTTGAACATCTGTGTACATCCAGCTGTTTAGGATATTTCAACAAGCCTCTATTGTTAATGCCATTTGTTAACAAAACATTCAGAAGTATAATACTTTTTGTTCCACACAAGCACATTCACATGCTATTTCTAAAAATATCACTGTTAGTATGATTACTACACCTCTGTTACTGTGAAGGAAAAACAGTTCTAGCAAATTACACACACACACACACACATATATATATATATATATATATATACACACACACACACACACACACACATATATATATATATATATATATATATATATATATACACATATATGCATATACATATATATGCATATACATATATATATATATATATATATATATATATATATACATATATATGCATATACATATATACTCTCAAATAAAGTTATTGCCATGAGGGAAACCAGTCTTAATTCATATAATTCTATCAATTCCCACTTTTTTATTTTGAAAACCAAAAATTTTCAATCAAAATCTAAATCAAACTTTGAATGTTGCAAAACATTTTTACCACCTACCTTACTTACAATAATTATCGGATTGACAGTTTTTTTAATACAAAGTTGAATATACATGCATGTTACTATGATCAACAAAATAATGGCTACTATAGCAATTAAAACTGTGATAATGGTTTTCCACCATTCTGAAAATAACCCATTTAACCAATCACACACGTCTTTCTAGCCTTTTTAGATACTAGTTATATTTTAGTTAAAAGGTTGCTTTATGGATTCTGTCTTGCCTGGAATATAAGTACAGCACTCCTCATTGATCAAGGTGGTTAAGCAAAGAGGTTATTGTGCCTCTCTACTCCTCACTCATTAGACCCATCATAGAATACAACTCCCCATTTGGGATGTACCTTACAAGACACCTGCAACAGCTGGAAAAACCACAAAAGTACCTCACCAAGAGGATTACTGGCCTCAAAAAGATGCCCTATGCAGCCCGACTCAAGAAACTCCAGCTATACTCGGTTGCATACTGCTTACTCAGAGGTGATCTCTGCCTGACATACAAGGCCATGTCCAACCCAGAATTGATGGACATGCTCCACCTAGAAAAAAAACAAATCCCGGAGAGCCACACGCTCTAGAGATATAAACCTCACCACAACGATAAATAGGACATGCTGGAGGGATAGATTCCTGTCCCAGAGAATCCCCATGCTTTGGAACAGGATTCCAATATACATCAGGCAGAGCCCCTCACTAACACTCTTCAAGAGAAACCTTGATGGGTGGATGGGAAACAGAAAATTTACCCCGGAGATCACTGCAGTGGCTCTGCTTGACAGTGGCGCAGGGAACTAATGGCTCTGCTGGACAGAGGCACAAGGAACTAATCTAAGGGGGTGGCGAAAGCCAACACATACTGGCTTATAAATGCCACTGGGCAGATAGCCTAGTACTTACCTATTAACCTATCAGAGCACAAAGACCCTTTTGCTTCTGCTGCATTTGTGTCATGTCTGTAGATCTGTGACTAATCTAATACAACAATTCTTCTTCTTCTTTCGGCTTTTCTCAGTTAGGGGTCACCACAGCGGATCACCTGTCCACTCATGATTGGCAGTAGAGTTTTACGGTGTTGAATTGCCAGCCCAGCATCCAACCTTTCACAGAAGGCACACACACACGCGGTCATGTCTAGGGCCAATTTAGAGTATCCAATCCACCTACAGCATGCCTTTGGGATGTGGGAGTACACCGGAGCACCCAGAGGAAACCCAAGCAACCACAGGGAGGACATGCAGACTCCACAGCGAAGGCACCCCAGCTCAAACCAGAGAACCTCTTGCTGTGAGGCGACAACGCTAACCGCTGCACCACCGTGGTACTGTTTTCTAATTCTCTCTTTTTCCTGACATTCCTTATTTTACCTTCAACGTAGTTCTTTAGTTAATCTCATTGATGATATTACATACTCTACATAACAGGTTCCTTCCCATTCCATAGGAATCCATTTATATAATTTTATACTGCACATGTAGGATTCCCTAGCTACTGTGATATTGCATTTACTGACCACTAAAGGTTTTGATCCTGTCTGTTGTATACTTACACTTTCTTTTGGAACTGTCCTTATTTTTAAGGTTGGAACATCTACCATGTCTAGTTTACCACAACTCTATTCCTGTTACTAATTTTTAGCAAATCTTTTAGTTTACATTCTGTACTCTTAGGACCAATGGTCCAATCAATTCCTTAACTTTGCTCTTTGGCTATTTCTTGGCATACTTCCTGCACTTCTTTTATCCATTGTTGATGCATTATTTTTAACATTAAAATACTGAACTGTCCCTGCAACTGTACTTTTGAATCAGTCCTGTACTATCAGTGAACCCTCTTTTAGCCCACGTTGCCATATGTAGTCTCAGAGAATTTACTACATAAGCACTGTCACTATAAAAATTTACTGGATGCAAATGCTGTAAAACATTTTACAGTGTCTAGCTCATCCCTTTGTGCTGACATGTACCCTGGCAACTTAACCATAATTGGTTTGTGTCTCTTTTGCAGTGTCACTATTGCAAACCCAGTGTAGTACTTCTCATCTTTCCAGAAATGTGCACCATCCACATACATTGTAGGAATGTCTGACTAATCCCTTCAGTGATTTTATCTCAGCAAACAGACTCTTTAGAGTTTAGCAAGGTCTTGACTGTTAAATGTGGAGCTTGAACTATAACCCTCAAGACCATTGCCAAATACTGTGGTTGTCTTATTCCTCAGTAAATGGCAAAGAATTGTTTCTACAGGACCCATTTTCCTGCTACAAAAAGTAACCTATCTTAACTTAGTGTCCATTCCCTGAAATGCCTGTTACGGCCAAGACTGTAATAACACCACTGAAAGTCTGCTGCTGCTTGCAAAACAAAATTTACTAGTGGGAGATATTAGTTCCCTTGCATGTGCCAACTTGTGCTTTAACATTTTCCATGCCTTTTTCCATGTGCGACTCTGTTGTAGAGTCAACTCTTCTTTTTGATCTGCAGGCACAAGAGGTGGGAGGCTGGCATAATGGTTAAGTTGTTTACCTTGCAGATGCAAGGTGCAGGGTTTAATTCTCACAAGGTAATTGGCTGGGCTTAAAACGGCCCATGAGGGCAGTTAGCCTAGTACTAACCTATGCATTATGAAAATCCAAAACAATCAAAGGCTTTGGCAATTGCAGAAAGCCCCTCACCCTTTCCTGACAAGGAATCCTCCTGTCAATCTGATAATGGTTCCTAGAAATTTTCCTTTTTGTGACAAGAATTAGAAGTTATGTACTCACCATAATGTTCCATCTGAGTAGGTGTATTCATTTGTCTGCAACCTGTGGGTTATGGATCCGATATCGGATCCGAACCGGCATGGTTTACCAGCTATGGATCCAAGCTCTCAGCTCCTCCCCTCACCCATAATGCCCTGCTCTACCCTCATGACCTCAGATCGAGTATGCCAACAGCAAGAACACCCCGAAAGGGGTAACAACATATGCAGGAAACTGAAAGGCCAGGGGGATAGGAGGGCGGGATGGTTGCAGACAAATGAATACACCTACTCAGATGGAACGTTATGGTGAGTACATAACTTCTAAATCTGAAGTAGGAGATTCATTTGTCTGCAACCTGTGGGACAGAGTCCCCAGCTACCTGAATCTTGGGCGGCCATCATGGAAGGATATTCCGGAGCACCGCGGAGCCAAAGGATGCTCTACCCCTAGATGCAAGATCCAACTTGTAGTGGGAAATAAAAGTATGAGATGAAGCCCACGTGGCTGCTGCACAAATATCATCTAGAGGAATCCTAGCCTTAAAGGCTGCCGAGGTAGAGACTGACCGGGTTGAATGGGCATGTACACCCTCCGGTGCGGGCCTTCGAAGCTTGATAAGCCAATAAAATACATTGTGAAATCCAGCGAGATAATGAGACTTTAGAAATTGGTTTGCCCAAATTAAATTTAGCAAAGGAAATGAACAACTGGTCGGATTGCCTATGACCAGCCATCCTGTTTAGATAAAATCTAAGTTGTCTGTGAACATCTAAGGAGTGAAGCTTGTATTCACCTTTGTTTTCATATTTAGGAAAGAAGACAGGGAGGTTAATGGATTGATTAATGTTTGCTTCAGAGGCTACCTTAGGAAGAAAGGACGGGTTGGTCCTCAGGTAAACACGGTCCGGATGAAAGACCAAGTAAGGAGGTTTAGCTGATAATGCTTGAAGCTCTGAAACTCTCTTGGCCGAAGTAATGGCTACTAAGAAGGCGGTCTTGAAAGATAAGAATTTCAGATCTACCGTAGCCGCCGGTTCGAAGGGGGGGGGCGGTCAAGGCCTGGAGAACTAAGGAAAGGTCCCAAGGAGGAACCGCTTGCTTTACAGGGGGCCTGAGAAGAAAAGTACCTTTAAGGAAAATCTTACACAACTTGGCCGACATTAGTGGATTGGAGTCATGACCAATGTGATAATGGGAAATTGCCGCAAGTTGTACTTTGACCGTGGAACTGCTGGCACCATCATTAAAAAGAGTGGTTAAGAAATCAAGCACCAAAGGGAGAGGAACTGTGAAGGGGTTTAGGCCTTGCTGCTCCGCCCACAACGAGAACCGTTTCCACTTGCTGCGGTAGACTTTCCTAGTGGATGGCTTATGAGCTGCCACCAGGATGGCCTTAACAGGGGACGAAATACCGGGAGTCCTGATCAAGAGTGGAACTGGAGCAGCCAAGCGGTCAGCTTCAGGTTGCCCAGGTTCGGAGGAGATAAGTGGGATGGATGAGATATCAGATCCGGAATGGGATCTAGAATCCAAGGAGGATTCACAGAGTGAGACCTTAGGAAGGGGAACCAGATCTGTCGAGGCCAAAACAGGGCAATGAGAATCATTCTGCACCCCAACCAAGAGGCTTTCTGAAGAACTTGGAGCATCAGAGGCAAGGGGGGATAAGCATAAAGGAGACCGGGTGGCCAAGCATGCACCAGAGCGTCTCTTGGGGAACCTCCGGGAGGAGGTATCAAAGCAAAAAACTGTCGCACTTGGTGTTTGAGGGAGAGGCAAAAAGATCGCAACAAGGAGTTCCCCACCGTGCGAATATGCGTTCCGCTACCTGAGTATTGAGAGACCACTCGTAAGGGGTGAGAATGGTGCGACTGAGTTTGTCCGCCAGGATGTTGGACCGACCCGGAATATGCGTTGCTATGAGAAAGCGGTTGGTGGCGATAGCCCATTCCCAAACTCTCATGGCTTCTCGACAAAGAGGGTAAGACCTGGTTCCTCCTTGCTTGTTGATATACCAGACAACCGACATGTTGTCCGATTGAATCGCAATTGTTCCCAAGGGAAGAAAGGCCTGAAGTGCTAGCAACGCTAAGAGCACTGCTCTCATCTCTAGAACGTTGATATGCAGTAAGGTCTCTGAATCGTTCCACGTGCCTTGGACGGTCCGGCCTGCAAAATGCCCCCCCCCACCCGAGGCGGGAGGCGTCCGTGGTCACCGTGGCGAGAGGGGGAGAAGCACAAAAAGAGTGGCCTCCGTGGAGATCTGGAGAGTGAAGCCACCACAGGAGGGACCGCTTGCAAGCCTTGCTGATCGCAATGGGATGATGCATAGGAAGAGCAAGATACGACCACTGGACTAGGAGTGTCCATTGGAGGATGCGCATGTTGAACCTGGCGAGAGGAAGAAGCGCTATAGCAGCCGCCATGGACCCTAGAGCCCTCAGGACCAACTCCGCCGGAAATGAGCTTGAGTGGAGAATGGCCCGCACCTGGAGTTGCAGATTTTGAACTCTGTCCGCAGTGAGGAAGGCTTTTAATCTCCTTGTGTCTAACCTGGCACCTATAAAATCTATGAACTGCGTGGGTGCTAGGTTGGATTTTTTTGTGTTTATAGTGATGCCCAGACGGGGAGCAAGATGGAGAAAGGAGTCTCGCGCCAATAGTAGTAGATGCCTTGTTGGGGGCGGTGAGGAGCCAGTCGTCCAGGTAGGGAAAGACCTGTACCCCCTGAAGCCTCAGGTGGGCCGCTACCACTGCTAATACTTTGGTGAACACCCTGGGGGCTGTGGTGAGACCAAAGGGAAGGACCCGGAACTGGTAGTGACTGGCTCCCAGCCGGAAGCGGAGAAACCTCCTGGAGCGCCTGTCCATTAGTATGTGGTAGTACGCATCCTTGAGGTCTATGGAGCACATCCAGTGATTTTCTCCCAGAAGGGGGAGAATAGACTGCAGCGTGACCATTCGGAACTTCTCCTTGGGAACTGCCAGGTTCAAGAGTGAAAGGTCTAAAATTGGTCTTAGATCCCCCGTCTTTTTTGGCACTAAAAAGAACCTGGAGTAGAACCCTGATCCGATCTGGTCTGGGGGGACGGGCTGGATGGCTCTTTTCTTTAGCAGATGGCCAATTTCTGCCAAAGCAGCCTCCCGCTGACCGGGTGGGACGTCGGGGAGGGACTTCAATTTTGGCAAGTGGAGAAGGGGTATACGGTATCCTCTGGATATGATCTGGAGGACCCAGCGGTCTGATGTTATGGACTCCCATGCCGCTAGGTGCTCCGAAAAGCGTCCCCCGACTGCCTCCAGAGTGGAGCAGCCGGGCAACCCCTCAGGGCTGCGCGGGCCGTTCAGAGAAGGGTTCTCTGGACCCGAAGTTCCTGGGAGCCCCTCTGCCCCTAGGGCGGCGTCCTCCCTGTCCTCCTCTGCCACGGAAGGACTGGTTGTCCGGAGCAGACTGAGATTGCTGCGACTTCCGGAACCACATCTTCTTCTGTCCCTTTTGGTTCCTAGAATAGGGCCTCTGGGGAGCAGAGAAGCGGACTCCGACGGCAGACAGCATCTTCCCGTCCTTCTCGCTCTGGGTCAAAGTGTCACGAACCGTTTTGCCATAGAGGGCAGAACCATCGAAGGGGGCGTTCGCAAATGACGCCTTGAAGGGCTCTGAGAAATCGCAATGACGGAGCCAGGCCTGACGTCTAGTAACAAGGCCTGCCCCTGCTGCTCTAGCGGCACCTTCCGTAGCATGGGACAGTAGCCGCATAGAGGTATTGGTGACGGACCTGAGAGTGGCCATGCGGGTGGAGTGCAACACTTTGTCCTCCTCCGACATGGACTCTGGGGGGGATGCAGCGTATTCTTTAATAAGATCGCGCTGCATCCTAATCACGTGTGCCAGATAGTTCAGCGCCCTCACTGAGAAGGTCGCTGAACTAAACATCCGCTTCCCCAAGCGGTCCATCATCCGAGACTCCTTGCTCGGGGGATGGACTGAGGGACTCTCCTGTGCAAGTTCCCTCTTGGTGGCCGCCGCCGTCAACATGGCATCTACCAGAGGCCCCTTACTCCAATGGGCACGGTCAGCCGGGGGACTGAGAATACGGTCGGGCCTTTTAGGGATTGGCTCCACGGTGTCCGGATCCTTCCACGCCCTGGTGGTAATGAGGTCCACCAGGGGTCGCCAGGAGGGACACCCAAGAGGTAGACGGGCCCGCTTCAAATGCCTCCAAGAACACGGACTCGTCCGAGGAAGACTTGGGGGCAGACCACCCCCCCCCTTATGCGGAGCATTTCCATGATGTCTCCAAATGAGACATCCTCGGGGGGTGACCGTGGGGAGCCTTCCCCTTCCTCCAAATCCGTGTCTTCTGTGAGAGACTCGGGGGAGTCAATGTGCCTCCTTTTGCACGTATGTTTGCGGGGAACATCCTCCGGGGGGCTGTCAGAGGACTCCTCGCAAACAGTAACCTGTTCCAGGGGAACAGCTTGGGGCACAGAAGCGGGCTGTCCCAAGGGCCGGATGGTGGAAGCCTGGCCCAGTGCAGAGGGAGCACGGGACGGAGTCGAAGCAAGTGCCGGGGGTCCAGAGACCCTCAACAGGGCCCTCTCCACTACATCAAAAGCCGAAGGGGAGCTGACCTCGACCAAAGGATCCGACAATCGGCTCCCCCTCGGATCCGAGGAGTGGATCGGAGCCGGCGCCGAAGCGCTCGGATCTGAAGGGACAGTGCGCTCCGACACAGACGGCGCCGAAGGAGCACTGATCCCCCGGATCCGAAGCTCGGATCCAGGCTCCGAGAGGTCGGATCCGAAGCACTCGAGGGCAGGGTCGGATCCGAAGTACCAAGTACCATCGGCGCCGACCCACCCCCGGCTCCGAAGCTGCTCGGCTCCAACTGCTCCGAACCCGGGTAGCGGGTCGGAGAAGGAGCAATTGGCTTGAAAAAAGGGGTCGAGCTCCCCCCCAGAGGGGGGTGGAGGCAAGAGCACTCCCATCTGCATCTGGGCCTGGATGAACCTTCTCATCATCCGGTCCAGATCAGCGTCTGACAGGCTGTAAGTTGATCTCGAAGAGGCTACCGAGGTAGGCCTTGAGTGCCTCGATAGCCTCGACGGAGATCGGGTCTCCTCCTCCTCAGGTCCCGGTGAAAAACACACTGGAGACCGGAGCCGAGAAGGGGAGAGCCAGCAGACAAGGAGGCCGGAGGAGAAGCCAGCTTGGCTGGCGGGGCGAAACAGAGGTCTCGGCCCACCGCTTATGGTGCTTCTCCCTCCGGTCCTTCTTTCTAGCTTCCCTCTCCTCCGAACCACTACAGGGAGGTTGAGTCCCAGGAGGAGGAGGGGGAGCCGGAGAGGAGATAACCGTAGAAACGGTTACCCCCGAAGGAGCGGAGGCCGGAGCAGAGTCCGGTGGTAAAAGACCCGCCAAGACAAGCTTGGACCTCCGCTCCTTCAATGCCCTGGGGTTGAACCCTGCACAAATGGAACATCCAGAAGTGAGGTGTTCAACCCCAAGGCATCTAACACACCGAGTGTGGCCATCAGCCGGGGAAAGCTTATGGCCACACTCGGAGCACTTGGAGAACACAGCTTTGGGCTGTTCAGACATCCCAAAAGCAAAAAAGGTTACTTAAACTAGAGATAAAGTAAAGTAACAAAAAGTACAGTTTTGTACCTACCATAAATGTAGATGTCCGATAGGAATGCATCTGCAGTCCTTACAAATGGGTTGTCCTGTCGTCAGGCAGCCCTTCGGTCGGCCGGATTCCAAAGTCTGGGTCTGGCCTCGGCTGGTGTCGCACTTCACCCGACGTCATTGCGGCAGTTATTCGGGTATAAAGGCATCAGCCGACGCCATTTTCCTCAGTGTTTCTTGCCCCAGATGCCAGGAGCCCTCTAAGAAGGCTAAATTTGGATAAATGCAAATGGTTCCAAATAGTAGAGAGCAAACAAAAAATAAGCATGTATGTACATATATACAAACAAATACACCATAATAGATTCCCCCAGCTAGCTACAAGATGGGCAAATACCCTAGGAGTACCACAGAGGGGAAGGAGGGTGGGTAATCCTGACTGCAGATGCATTCCTATCGGACATCTACATTTATGCTAGGTACAAAACTGTACTATGTTCTTCAAGGATGCATCTGCAGTCCTTACAAATGGGTAGAATACAATAGCCCAACTGGGGGAGGAGGAGAAATTAGTTTATGGTGTAGTTAAGATCCCTTGCAAAACAGCAGTGGCAAAACCTGCTCGGGATCTGGAGTATAAAGGTAAATTATAATGCTTGGCAAATGTATGCACGGAGCTCCAAGTAGCAGCCTCTAAAATGTCTTTGGTAGCCACTCCTCGTAAGAAAGCTGTGGTAGTGGCTGTAGCCCTTGTAGAGTGAGGCTTGATGTTTTCTGGAGTTTTCTTCCCATGGTAGGAGTAACAAAATCTAATGCAATTTCCTATCCATTTAGAGATTGTCTGTTTTGAAATTGCTTTTCCTTCCATTCCTGTCGCATATGCTACCAGTAGCTGGTCAGTCTTTCTATTGTTCTTGGTCCTGTCCAGGTAGTAACGTAATTGCCTATGTACATCCAAGGTATGCAACAGTCTTTCTCCCCTGTTCTGTGGGTTGGGGAAGAATGTAGGTAGGTGGATAGCTTGATTTAAAGATACTCTGGAGACCACCTTTGGCATAAAAGTAGGATTAGTTCTCATGGATACTCTATCTTGATGGAAGATCAGGAAGGGTTGTACTGCCATTAATGCCTGTAGCTCAGATACCCTTCTTGCTGAAGTGATTGCAAGAAGGAAAGCAGTTTTCCATGATAAGTACTGTAAATCTGCTGTTGCTGCTGGCTCGAAAGGAGGGAGTGTCAACTTTTCTAACACGAAGTTCAAGTCCCATACTGGCAATGGTGGCTTCCTAGGTGGTTTTACATTTTTAATTCCTCTCAGAAACTGCCTGAGCAGAGGATGTGAGAAGAGTGGAGGATCCAAGTTGTATTCTGCTGAGATAGCTGATGCATGAATCTTAATGGAAGAATAGGACAGGCCGTTGTGGAAGAGCTCTGCCAAGTATTCCAGGATGTTAGCTATGTTTACCAGTGACACATTCTCTCCTTTTGCAGTACTCCAAATGAGATATCTTTTCCATTTTGCTGAATAATTTTTTTCTTGTTGAGGGTCTGCGAGCCTCCAAGATAATGTCTTTAACCCTTTGGGATAAATTTGGGTTATTTGGTCTTATGCAATGTTCCAGGCAGTCAGCTGCAGTGTTTTCAGGTTTGGATGCAGGGTGTTGTAGTTGTTCTGTGTTAACAGTAAGGGAACTAGAGGTAGAGTCCATATTTGTTCCCGAGACATGCTCCTCAGTAATGGGTACCAATGCTGCCTTGGCCAGTCTGGAGCTATCAGGATGATCCTTGGACGGTCCTCTTTGATTTTCAATAGCACCTTGTGCATCAAAGGAAGTGGTGGGAATGCATATACTGTCAGGTTTTTCCAACTGAAAGATAGGGAGTCCACTTTCCAAGCAAGTGGGTGGTACGTCCTTGTGCAGAATTTCTGCAGTTGGTGATTGCGTGGGGATGCAAATAAGTCTATTTCTGGTAGCCCCCACTGTCTTGTAATGGTTATGAAGATGTCCGGATGCAGCATCCATTCGTGGGCATCCGTGGCAGTTCTGCTTAGTATGTCTGCTAGAATGTTTTCTTTTCCTGGCACAAAAATTGCTTGTAACTGGATGTTGAAGCTCAGGGCCACATTCCAGAGGTCCATTGCCATCCGGCATAGAGGGTACGAATGTGTGCCTCCCTGCTTGTTGATGTACCACATAACTGTGGTGTTGTCTGTCCTTATCAACAGTGGGCCTTGTTGAAGAAATGGTCTGAATGTCTGAATTGCCAGTTTTACTGCCAGCATTTCCTTTTGATTTATGTGTAGGTGCAGCTGGTCTTGAGTCCATAAGCCTTGTATGCACTTGTCCAGCATGTGCGCCCCCCAACCGAGGTCTGAGGCGTCCGTTGTGATTGTCTGGCTTGGTTGAGTGCTGTGGAAGGGCAGTCCTTTGTTTGATTGACAGGCCTGAGCCCACCATTGGAATTCTTGTTTCAGGCATGGGATTATTGGAATTTGGGTTTCTAGGCTGTGCTTGTGCTGAGACCATAAATTCCTTAGGTACCACTGTAACTTTCTCATATGCAGTCTGGCATGTGGAATCAATATTATGCAGGATGCCATGTAACCCCAGGCTTGAAGGACTTTTCTTGCTGTTAGCTGGTTCTGCTTTGTTAATGCCAAGAAGTAGAGAGGGAGTTGCTCCTGTTTTTCTACTGTTAGGAATGCCATTTGTCTTGATGTGTCCAGTTCTGCACCCAAAAAGGTTATCCTTTGGGATGGTATCAGCCTTGACTTTTTTATATTGACTGTGTATCCCAGGGCTTGCAGTAGATAAATGACCCTTTTCAAGTCTTCTGTTAGTTTGTTTTTGTTGTCCGCTTGTAACAGGCAGTCGTCCAGGTAAGGGTAAATTTGAATTCCCTGAAGCCTGCAAAGAGAAATTACTGATGCCAGGCATTTCGTGAATACTCTGGGCGCAGTAGATAAGCCAAAGGGCAATGCTGAGAATTGATAATGCTCTGATCCTGCAAGAAATCTGAGGTATCTTCTGCAATTTGGTCGTATGGGGACGTGCAGGTATGCCTCCTTGAGATCTAGAGTTGAATGTGTTTGGGGGCTTTACATTGGTTGGAGGGTTATTAATTTAGTATAAATAGATTAATTAAATGGGAACACATTGTCTGATGAAGTCCAAGTGTTTGGATGAAAACGCTGGGTATTTATTCTGTGCAATTGCGTTAATGTGGATGGTTCGTGGAGCTGTTTATTAAAGACTTGAAGTGGACTCGTGGTTGCAGTTTCCTTTGGCTCGTAGCACTTGTTTGGTGTTTGTTGGTGCTTTCAAGTGCTTTCAGTTGTTTTTATTCAGTTCGTGAGTTCTTTGGGCTAAGGGAAACTTTTATATAAAAAAAGAGAAAAGGACAGCAATGAGTTCGGAAGCATCGGAGGAGCTCGGCCAATCAAGGAAGCTGATTGGACAGTTGACCGAGCTCATAGATCTACTCACTCCCCTTTGCCACAGGATGTTAGGGAGTCAATCCAAGGTTGGTTGCGGTGAACCTGAGTTTGAGGAAGTATGGCAGCATAATGGTCGAAGTAAACGGAAGAGGCAGCTTATGGGCGAAGATGATGGCCGGCGACTTTTCGAGGTTCAGCAACTAATTTTAATCCTTTACTTACTCCAAACATCTTAGGGGTGGAATCTGAAGGATTGCAGTGACTAATGAGCGTCGAGGAACAGCTGTAGGAGCTCAACGGAAGAAACCAGCACGGATCTAAGCAAAGGTACTGATTGTTCTAACCATGTCAGCATTAGAGACTGGTTGAACAAGAATATTGACTTTGGTTTTGATTCACATGTTGGTTTGGACAGACAAGAAGGAGAGACTTATGTGGTCAAAATTGACAAGCTTAAAAGCCTTATGACTAGATTTAAAACGCTACATATAGAAAACGCATATTTATCTGAATGCTTAAAAAAGGAAATTGTTCCAAAAGGTTTGCGTATCTGTAAATATCCAAACAATGTTATCAGTGGTTCTATTTTTCATAAAAACTTGCTTAAGGTTTTTAATCAATGTGGTTTAGATGTTATTAAACTAATAATGGAAGAGAATGAAAGAAATATTAAGAGCCTGACTAAGGACATTGATGAATTGGATGATGCTATTAAAAATGACCTAATATTTAGTATTAAGGAAGAGAAACAACAATATTATAATATTAGGCATGAAATTGATGAAAAATGTAATGTGGTTATGCAACGTAAAATAGGAAAATTACACAGGGACATCAATGAATATGAAAATGGGACTAACTATCCAGAACCTAATTTGTCTAAAAAGAATGTGAATAATTTTGCTAACAATAGGAAATGGAACAAACCCATTTATAGTCACTCAGATTTTCAGGATAATTTTACCTATGACCAAGAGTTTCCTCCCTTAGTAAGGGAAACAGAAGAAGTATATAAGCCTCATAATTATAAGGAAAATTTTTACAGGAGGGGGGGGAGAAGGGGGAGGGGGAGGTATTGATTAACACCCTCTCTTCAAACAGCTTGATTTTTGATAGAAATGAAGTAAGTGATATTAATGTTGTAAATAAGGTTATTCATACATATAAGGATTTTTCAATTTATAATTATGGTAATTTTGAGGTTAAGGTTAACCACTTTAAATTACTTAGTAAAGGTTTCAAATTTATTCCTAGTTCAAAGGGTGACACCGCCACCACAATTCTGGACACCAAGTTGTTTATGCGAAGAATAAATTTGAGTGTCTTGGCAAGTAGTAATGGTTATATTAGTGACAATAGAGTTACTAAATTGAAAAAGAAATCTACTTTTAATCCACCTTTGTTACCTCAGTTACGAAATTTTGAAAGAATTCTGGAAGAAGGTATTAGATCTGAACATAAAAATCATAATGGAAAAATTTGCGATAATAACTTAAATAAAGATGAAAAAGAAGCATTAATAGAATTAATTAATGAGGACACGATCAGAGTGATGAAACCTGATAAGGGGGTGTCATCATGGACAATATAATTTATGAGGGAAAGATGAACATGATATTAAGAGATGAAATTAAATATTCAGTAGTCTCTAGAAATGAGGTAAATGTGGCATATTTTCGAATAGACAACATGTTGAATGATTTTGTGCTAGAAAAAGTGTTGAAACCTGAATTACACAGGTTTCTAATAGTTACAAAACCTAAGATGGCCACTATGTTAGTCCATAAAAATGTGATGGACCCACCCTTAAGACCCATAGTTACTGCAGGAGGGTCCAAAACAGAACCCCTAGCAAAATATATAGATATCACAACTAAACATATTTGGACAAGTAATAGAGTAATACTGAAAGACTCATGGGATTTTTTAAAACAATTAACACCTGAATGTTATAGTACCGACCTAATATTTATAACTATAGACATAGTGGATCTTTTCTCCTGCATACCACATATTAGTGGAATGAAGTGGTTTGAGGAATGTGTATTCTTGGACAAAACTATGACACAAGAGGACAAGATTTTATCAGTGGCACTCATGGACACCGTCCTAAAATATAATTTTTTGTTATTTGATGGAGAATATTTTCAACAGAGGACTGGGGTGTCCATGGGTGCAGCATGTGCACCAACATTTGCTAATATAGTCTTGTCCAAATGGGAAGAAAAATACATATTAAAATCAGAGTTTAGGAAGGAATGGATCCTGTATAAAAGATTCCTAGACGATATAGTTATTTTTTGGATAGGGGGGTATGAAAGATTTAACGAATTTCTAGAATATATTGGGAAAACCACTAACTTCCTTAAATTTACATATAACATGAATCATGAGGTTCTACAATATTTAGACATTGAATTGGTTAAAAATAACATGTCGAAGTCTTTTTCATCCAGGGTATATAGGAAAAAAACTTACGTTAATTCCTATTTACATTATGAAAGTCATCCCCTACACTGCAAGCGTAATATAGTTAAAGGGCAGTTTGTTAGGGGATCAAGGATGACTACCCTGGATGAAGACTTTTTGGTTGAATGTAACACTCTGCAAAAAATGTTCATAGAAAGGGGATATCCAGAGAAATTTGTAAATGACATTAGAAGGGAAGTGGAAATTGGTAGGGCAGACAGATTCAAACCAATTATGGGTAGAATGGACTTTAAAACAATAAGAGAAGAAAGTAAGGATAGGGTGACTGAGGATAATCAGTACCATAAAAATCTCATAATTGAGTATAACAGTTATAATATGGGAATAAGAAACATTTTAAGTAAAGAATGGGACAAATTTGCTGCTTTAACGGATATAGAAGGAATTAATTGTTTTAAACCAAAGATTATTTTCAGAAATTCAAGAAGTATAAAAAATATGTTAGAAAACAAAAAGGATATGGAGTATAGGAAGAATGATGTGGAGGGAAAGAAAGTAGGAACGTACAAATGTGGACGGTGTAATCAATGTACATATATCAGTAATAAGAGTGAGATATTTATAAATAGTAGAAATATCCTAATCAAGAGTAAAGGTAAATATAGTTGTGATACAAAAGGGGTGGTGTATTTGGCAACGTGTGATAAGTGTCCTTCATATTATGTGGGAAAAACAGAACGAGAACTAAAGAAAAGAATATATGAACACGTATATGATATGCAAAAAGGGAAAGAGACTAGTGCTTTATTTAAGCATAGCAAAGAATGTAGAGGATGCAAATTTTATTTCTTCGTGTTACAACAGGTGGAAAAGGATAGAAGAGGTGGTATTTGGGAAGAGATTTTGGAGAGTAAGGAATTGTGGTGGCAGGTGTATCTGGAGACTAGTAAAAAACCAGGGATAAATGATTATTTGAGTATATCATCCTTATTAAAAATAAGGGCTAATAAAATTTAGTAGTTTTTAATAAACATAGTAAGTGTTAGGATTTGATGTATGATTTATGTTATTTATTTATGAAATTATATTTAAGCAAAGTATAACGTATACATGAATATTAGTTCAGTTAGTTTTTAAACTCATTTTTGTATAAAGGAAATGGTATTTATTGTGTTCATGGAATGTTATGTGCAATATTGAATCTTGACAGTAGAGGGAGATGTTTCATTATGTTTAAACATGCTAGTAAGCACAAGCACTTTATTTTATAATGGTTGTATGAATTATCGTAACTAATTTAATTTATGTATTTATGTATTGTATTTATATACATTTATAACGTTCATAGGTTTTTAATGTACTTAGACATTTTAAATGTTATGCATATGCATTTTATAGTTCATGTTTTAATTCAACGTTAATATTAATGAGGCTTGTTGGTTCATAGGTTAATTTTGAATGTGTTTGGGGGCTTTACATTGGTTGGAGGGTTATTAATTTAGTATAAATAGATTAATTAAATGGGAACACATTGTCTGATGAAGTCCAAGTGTTTGGATGAAAACGCTGGGTATTTATTCTGTGCAATTGCGTTAATGTGGATGGTTCGTGGAGCTGTTTATTAAAGACTTGAAGTGGACTCGTGGTTGCAGTTTCCTTTGGCTCGTAGCACTTGTTTGGTGTTTGTTGGTGCTTTCAAGTGCTTTCAGTTGTTTTTATCTAGAGTTACCAGCCAAGACTCCTTGCCCAGCATGGGAAGAAGCTGCTGTAGGGTCAGCATTTTGAATTTTGGGACAATGAGGAATGTGTTTAAAGCGGACAGGTCGAGAATAGGTCTCCATTGGTTTTCTTTTCCTGGTACCAGGAAGAGTCTGGAGTAAAATCCCTGTCCTTGCTCCATAGGTGGTACCTTTTCTACAGCTCTCATGCTTAGTAAGTGAGTTATTTGTTTTAGAGCTTCTGCCTTTTGATTTGGAGGTAGGTTTGGCATTCCTCTCTTCCTTGGTAGAGTATGGAAGTGAAACCTGTAACCTTGGTCTATTGTCTGCAAAATCCACTTGTCTCCTGTGATGTAATGCCAGTTTATTGAAAATAAGGCTAGCTTCCCGCTTAAGGGTGCTTCTAGTTGTTCCCTGGTAGGCGGTGCCAGAGCCAAGTCACTGTGATTGCCCTGTAGTAGTGGTGGTGGTGGCTGCATCTGTGGCTGTACCTCGCTGGTTGTTAGCCTGCCACTGACGTCCCCTGTAGGCACCTCTGGATTGACCTCTGCCTCTTGAGCACCTATTCCTGCCTCTCTGAGCTCTGGAGGTGTCTGGGAAGGACCAATTTTTGGAGGGCCAATTCCTGCTAAACCTTGGAGGTTGGACCTGTAAGAAATCTTTCACTGTCTGGACAGATTTTGCCTTCTCTTCCATCTTCTTCAGCACCTGTTGTGCAGGAGAGCCAAACAAATTGATCTTGTCCATGGGAGCATCTAGTAGCTTTGATTTGACATGATCTGGTAAGGCCTGTTCTTTCAACCATGCATGTCTTCTGATCACTGTGCCAGTCATGGCTGATCTAAAGGAAGCTTCCAGTGCATCATAGCCGCATTTTAAGGAATGATTACTGACCTGCTGAATGTTATGTACCATTTCCTGAACAGATTTTTTGTCTAATGGTTCATCTGAGGACAGCTTTTTAGTTAACTGGTCTAACATAAATTCTTGATACTGGATCATATGGAATTGACAGTTCAAGGCCCTAGCTGAAAGAGTAGCAGAAGTGTAAACTTTTTTACCCATCTCTCTAAGGACCTGGATTCCCTTTCAGAGGGGAGGGTTTTTTTGGCAGAGGTAGCTGCTACAGCCTTAGGTCCCTGTGAGATAGTTTCGGGATCTGCAAAAGGAGCCTTATACAAATGATAATGTGTGTCCGGGACCCTGTAGTACCTATCGGGCTTAGCAGGGGCCGGAGGAAGAGAATCAGGAGCAGTACAAGCATCATTAAAAGCATCATCCACAACAGTAAGTACTGGAGGAATGGCTAAAGGCCTATGCTGTGGCAAATGCAGGAAGGTTCTAAGCCTTTTCCTAGTGTCTGAAAAATCCTGGCCCTGCCATTGAAATTGTTCCCTCATAGCATGCAAGGTTTCCCCAAAAGAAAATTCCTCAGGCGGAGAGGCAGAAGGAATGGACTCTTCTGCATCAGAGTCCTCATAAGGAGAAAAGGGGGCCTCTGGAGGGTTTGAATTATCTGATTCATCAGAGGAGCCATCTGAAGAAACTGGCTCAGGGGGCTCTACTCTAGTCCTCTTCTCTGGAGGTGGGTGAGAGGCCCTGTCTGAATGTGGTTGGGATCCCCGAATCATAGAAATGAGATCCTCTGCTAGACTAAGCATTTGTGAACTAGAACTGGGCCTGTGAGAGGGGGTCTTAGCAGGCACAGTTTTGGTAGATTTTGCTGCTTTAGCCCTGGCAAAGGCCTTAATCGACATGGATGCAGGAGGCCTAGCAGCTCCACGTGCAGGGGTAGAAATATCCAAAGGGATAGTATCGGATAAATCCTGTGTACCTGCAAGAGCAGGTGGGATTTCAGTAGCAGATTCAGCCAAGCTGGATGAGGCCTCGGTAAGAGGCAAGCTTTCGGCCGAAGGTAGAACCGTGGACTCGGTTTCAGCCGAAACCGAGACACTCGCGGTTGGCTTACCCACGGTTTCGGCCGAAACCGCGGACCGCGAGTGTTGGTCCTTTTCCTTGGGTTTTTTTAGAAATTTGCGCTGTCGGAGGATCGACGGCATAATGTAAGCAAAATCTGAGCCGAAAAACTCTTCAGCAAATTCCGACCGACGTCTAAGCGTTCGTCGGTTGAAAGAAGCACAGGCTAGACAAGCTGCTACGTCGTGGTCTGGGCCTAAGCAAGGCAAACAGTAAGAGTGGAAATCTTTATGAGGTATTTGTTTCCCACAAGTTAAACAATTATTCACTTTTTCTGACATCGTCTGAGGCAAGAAAGAGTCCCCAATGGGGTACTTAGCTTTTTAGAAGTCTTCGGTAGTAGTAGAAGTATTCGGTAGTAGTAATCCTGGTTCTGACCGACCGGCACTCGCGAACAGCTTCTGCTTCGGGCGCCACGCGGCAAGAAAGACTGAGGAAAATGGCGTCGGCTGATGCCTTTATACCCGAATAACTGCCGCAATGACGTCGGGTGAAGTGCAACACCAGCCGAGGCCAGACCCAGACTTTGGAATCCGGCCGACCGAAGGGCTGCCTGACGACAGGACAACCCATTTGTAAGGACTGCAGATGCATCCTTGAAGGACATCCACTCAACAGGCCCAAACACACACTACGCTACCAGCGAGGGGAGGGATAAGTAAAATTAAATTTTAAAACACTAAAAGTTCAATAAAATAATAGGGAAACCTACACTTCCACACAACTTTCACACAAAACTTCAAAATTTAGCACTTTAAAACTAATAAAACTGCACTTAGCTGAAGAGCTTTAGAAACACAATCTGGTCACCAGCGCGGCAAACGAGATCTGAGGTCATGAGGGTAGAGCAGGGCATTATGGGTGAGGGGAGGAGCTGAGAGCTTGGATCCATAGCTGGTAAACCATGCCGGTTCGGATCCGATATCGGATCCATAACCCACAGGTTGCAGACAAATGAATCTCCTACTTCAGATCTGTATTTTTTCTTTGCTTACTTTGACACTTGCCTCTTGTAACTGTCTCAAAACTTTTTTTAGCTGTGATATGTATTCTTTCACAGTCTCTGACTGTATTAGAATGTAATGAATATAATGAGTAACCTTGTCAGCTTTACTCACATTCTGTAAGACTGTCCCTACTACCTGATGAAAAATGAAAGGACTAAAGTAAACTCTCGGTTAACTGGCACCCATGGGGATTGGTAGATGCCAGACAACTGTAGTTTTTGGTTGCTTGAGACTTACTATTAGGCCTGACTAATACTGTACCCTATACTATTTGTTTGGTTTGACTTGTTCTTAGGTTGGGGAGAGAGGGAATTTATTCTTATCTTCCTTAAAACTTTAAAACTCTAAAAATGTAAGGTATGTTTCTGCAGGTGGGGGGGCATAAAGTGCAACACATGAAAATTGTACTATATTTCTGCAGTTTTTTTTCTGGTTGCTTGAGTTCCAGTTAATTGAGAGTTTACTGTATTCCGAAAACCCTGAAATAATTTATTCATGACATACTGTTGATTTTCAAAGGTAAAAGCAAACCTTTGTCATTCCCTTTTCTGAAGTGGTACTGCAAAAAAAATTAATTTGGTAAATCTATCACTGTAATGTAATCCCTTGCACGTTCCACTGTAACTGGAACTTTTAACTTCCACAGTCTGTTTTTTGTCTCTGCCCATAAGATCTGAAATTCTTTCTCTAACTTCTATGGTCATGCACTTTCGGTTAACACTCAGTTCACTTTGACCCTCTATGTTTATCATCCTGCAACTTCTGCTTTTCTTTTTTTTTACTTGTTTTTTTTTCTGAGTCCCTTGCAAATAATCCTTTCTATATCTGCCTATTTTTCCATTTTCTGTAGTATAGATAGTCCTGCTTGATATATCACAGTTTTCTACAGAAAAAAATATGCAATTTGTCTATCATCAGGGCTTCCTGCAGCTGGAGGGGCTGATGCCACTCTCAGGATGTCCCTTTTCTCATCCCCACATCTTTCTATACTTTTCCCCATCCAAATGCAGTTACTATTTCAAGCTCATCTTCATGAGTACCAAGAGGTAGAATGTTATGCTTAAAAGTATCTTCGTTGTCATGCTCTGGCTGTTCTAGCATCCTGTCAGAAACTGTAATATTAAAATACTCTAACAACTTCGTAGCTAACTCTAATGACATGTCCATACCTAATACAGAGTTGTTACACTTCGACCTGCTAGCTGCTGTAATCTATAACCTTTTTAAATCCTAACGGATTCCTGTTACTTGATTGTTAGTATGGAGCTGTAAGGAGCTGTTACACTTCAAACTGTTAGCTTCTGTAATTTTTAATACTAAATCCTGACAAAACTGTATTCATGTAACCTGACTGTTATTGTTGGTATGCCCTACACAATATAAATGTGTAAGGTTACTCTTGGTTTTTAATTGGCCATACCCAATACATCTTTCTGAGCACTTTAGCTGTGTCAGCTGAACTGGAAACTACGGCATGCAAATCTTTACAAGTGTCATCTGTGTCCATTACTGTATATTTTGCACCATTTTTAAATACCAAAAAACATCTTTGCAGTGAATCATTCCATACATTGCCAGCTGTATATGAAAGCCAATTTTCAAATGTCAACATATTGTAAAAAATAAAAGCATCCTGTAAACTTTAAGCATTACTTAAAATTACTGGAATTCTGTATACAAGGTAGAAACTGTCATTACAAAATTAATTTTGACTTCATCTGACAATTTTGACTTGTCCTGTATAGTCTTTACTGAGAACATGTTAAACAAAAACAAGGATATCTGTCTCCACAGTTAAAACATTCAACTTGACTTTTATACTGATGTACATACTGATAAAAACAATGAATGCATTTGCACATATAAACTTTCTCACTTGTATTTGTAACAAACAATGCTGTATTACATTCAACATCACAACTGGCTTGTTCATACCACTAAAGTAATGTTGAAACTTTATCAGGTGTCTGGTTTAAGTTTATGGCCACACAATGTGTGCATTTAGCACTTATGTCCTTGCTGATATCCGTGTTATTTCAGAAACAGGCTTACCTTTTTCAGAAATGGCTAACAGGTGATCAGTCTGTAGGCTTAACAAACTGGAAAATCCTATGTCGAAAATGCCAGTGAACGTCTCAGAGCAGATGCAAAGACAAAATGTTGTTTCACCCACTTAGAAAGTACAGTTTTGTACCTACCATAAATGTAGATGTCCGATAGATATGCAACTGCAGTCCTGACATATGGGTTGTCCTGCCTCAGGCAGCCCTTTGGTCAGCCGGATTCCAAAGTCTGGGTCCGGCGCCAGCTGATGTCGCCTCCTCCCCGACGTCAGAGCGGCTGGGTTATAAAGGCATCAGCCGGCGCCATCTTCTTCAGTGTTTCTTGCCCCAGATGCCAGGTGCCCTCCAAGGAAGGCTACATTTTGTGAATGGATAAACAAAAAATCCAGAAATGCACAACAGTAATAAACAGATACACCATAACAGATATCCCCAGCTTATAGGGAAAAAAAGGGGGGGAGATGGACCCAAGGGAAAAAACAGAGGGGTAGGAGGGAGGGAAAACCTGACCGCAGTTGCATATTTAACGGACATCTACATTTATGGTAGGTACAAAACTGTACTATGTCCTTCAAGAATGCAACTGCAGTCCTGACATATGGGTTGAATACCATAGCCAAGCTGGGGGTGGTAGGACTAGGCAAGAGATGGTGTAGCTAGAAGGCCCTGCAGGACTGCCGAAGCAAAGCCTGCTCCGGACCTGGAGTATAATGGCAGGTTGTAGTGTTTGGTAAATGTATGCACGGAGCTCCATGTAGCAGCCTCTAGAATATCTTTTGTAGCCACTCCTCTTAGAAAGGCTGTGGATGTGGCCATAGCTCTGGTGGAGTGTGGTCTAATATTGACTGGCACACTTTTTCCATGGAAAGAATAACAGAATCTGATGCAGTGTCCAATCCACTGAGATAGTTTGCTTGGTGACTGCCTTTCCTTGTGCCCCAGCAGCATAGGCTACGAACAGTTGGTCAGACTTCCTGGTAGACTTGGTTCTGTCCAAGTAGTAGCGTAGTTGTCTGTGAATGTCTAAAGTATGCAACAGCTTTTCCCCTTTGTTTTGAGGGTTAGGAAAGAAAGTAGGCAGGTGAATTGCTTGATTTAGAGACACCCTGGATATCACCTTAGGCATGAAGGAAGGATTGGTCCTAAGAGAAACTCTGTCCTGATGAAAGATGAGGAAAGGAGGAACTGCCATGAGGGCCTGTATCTCCGAGACTCTTCTTGCTGAGGTGACTGCCAACAGGAAAACCGTTTTCCAAGATAGGAATTGCATTTCTGAAGATGCTGCTGGTTCAAAAGGAGGAAGAGTTAATTTTTCCAAGACGTAGTTGAGGTCCCATGCAGGGATTGGTTGTTTCCTTGGAGGTTTGATATTCTTTATACCCCTTAGAAACTGTCTTAGCAAAGGGTGCGAAAACACACGTGGATCACAGTTGTAATGTGCTGAGATAGCTGAAGCGTGGATTTTGATGGAAGAGTATGAAAGGCCACTGCGAAACATTTCTGCCAAGTATTCTAATATCAGAGGTATGCTCATCAGGGATGCATCCTGGCCCTTGTTGGCATTCCAGATGGTGAATCTCTTCCATTTGGCCGAATAGGTTTTTCTGGTGGAAGGCCTGCGTGCCTCCAACAAAATTTCCTGAACTTCTTTGGAGAGGGAGTCATAGATCCCAGTCATGGAACTCTCCAAGCTGTCAGCTTTAAGGTTTGCAGCTTCGGATGAACAGTTTTGTAGTTGTGCTGAGTCAGGAGCTGAGGCCATGGAGGCAAGGGCCACGGTTAGGTGTGAGTAATGCTCAGTAGCAGTGGGTACACCAGTGTTGCCTTGGCCAGTCTGGAGCTATCAAGATTCCTCTTGGTTGTTCTGCCTTGATCTTCAGTAACACCTTGGTGATTAAAGGCAGGGGAGGGAATGCATAAATTGTTAGGGCATTCCAACTGAAGGAAAGAGCATCCGTTTTCCAGGCTAGAGGATGGTAAATTCTTGTGCAAAACCTTTCCAGATGATGACAGAGAGGAGATGCAAAGAGGTCTATGTCTGGCCTTCCCCATGCAGTTGTTATTTGTGAGAAAATGCGTGGGTGCAGCATCCATTCGTGTGGATTTAAGAAATTTCTGCTTAACCTGTCTGCCAGGACATTGTCCTTGCCCGGAACGAACTGGGATTGCAAGTAGATGTTCAGTTTCAGGGACTTTTCCCAAAGAGTCATTGTTAGTCTGCAGAGGGAGTAGGAATGAGTGCCCCCTTGTTTGTTTATGTACCACATGACAGTGGTGTTGTCTGTCCTTATTAGCAGATGGCCTTGCTGAAGAGATTTTCCAAAGGCTTCTATTGCATGTATCACTGCCAACATCTCTTTTTGATTTACGTGCTGATGCCTTTCCATGGGAGTCCATTGCCCTTGAATGCATCTGCCGTCCATGTGCACCCCCCATCCATGGTCTGAGGCGTCTGTTGTAATAGTTTGACTTGCTGAAGCTTTGTTGAAAGGCATGCCTTCGTTTAAGTGACTTGCTTGAGCCCACCATAGAAATTCCCTTTGTAGGCATGGTATGAGAGGAATTATGTGTTCTAGGTTGTGGCTGTGTTGAGACCACAAGCTTTTGAGGTACCATTGTAGTTTTCTCATGTGTAGTCTTGCCAGAGGTATTAGAAGAATGCAAGATGCCAAGAACCCCAGGGCCTGCAGGGTCTTCCTTGCGGTCAGGTGGGTTAGCTTTGCTAGGCTTTTGAAGTAGTCTGTCAAATGCTCTTGTTTCTCCTCTGTGAGAGAGGCCATTTGTAGCTGTGTGTTCAACTTTGCTCCTAGAAAAATAATCTCTTGGGATGGCAGTAGTCTTGATTTTTGAATTTTGACTGTGTATCCCAAAGCCTGTAGCAACTGAATGACATAATCCAAGTGTTTTGTCAAGGTTTGTTTGCTGTCTGCTTGTATGAGGCAGTCGTCCAGATAGGGGTATATTTGAATCCCCTGGAGTCTGCAGTGTGCCACTACTGATGCCAGGCATTTCGTGAATACTCTGGGCGCAGTAGATAAGCCAAACGGCAATGCTGAGAATTGATAATGCTCTGTTCCTGCAAGAAATCTGAGGTATCTTCTGCAACTGTGTCTGATAGGGACATGCAGGTATGCCTCCTTGAGGTCCAGAGTAACCAGCCACGACCCCTTGCCCAACATGGGAAGAAGTTGCTGTAACATCAGCATCTTGAATTTTGGCACCATGAGAAAAGTATTTAGTACGGACAAGTCCAAAATAGGTCTCCATTGCTTTTCTTTTCTTGGAACAAGGAACAGTCTTGAGTAAAATCCCTGGCCTTGTTCCTGAGGAGGAACCTTCTCTATTGCTTTTATTTGAAACAGCTTTGAGTCTTCTCTGAGTGCCTCTGCCCTTTGATTTTGTGGCAGGTTTGGCATGCCTTGTCCTGTTGGTAAAGTATGGAAGTGGAACTTGTAACCTCAACTTGTAACCTCTGTCTATTATGTCCAGAATCCAATTGTCCTTTGTTATAACGTGCCAATTTTTTGAGAATAGAGATAATTTTCCGCCTAAAGGTGCTTCTCTTTGAGCCTTGGTAGGCGGAGTGATAGGTAAGTCATTGTGATTGTCCCTGTGGTGCAGGTGAAGTACCTGTTCCACTTCTTTGATTTTGAGGTTGCCACTGGCAGCCCCTGTAGGAGCCTCGGTATTGCTCTCTACCTCGTGCACGCCTGTTCTTTCCCCTTTGAAACTTGTCTGAGTCTGGAAAGGACCAATTCTTTGAAGGCCAATTCCTGCTGAATCTGGGTGGCTGAACCTGGAGGAAATCTTTTACCGTCTGTACTGATTTTGCCTTCTCCTCAATAGACTTCAACACATCCTGAGCATTAGCACCAAAAAGCTTCTGTTTATCCAGAGGTGCGTCCAGGAGCTTTACTTTAACATGATCCGGCAGTGGCTGCTCTTTCAACCAAGCATGTCTCCGTATAACAGCCCCTGTCATAGCTGCCCTACATGAAGCCTCCAATGCATCATAACCACACTGAAGAAAATGGTTGCTAACCTGCTGTGAATTATGAACCAAATCCTGCAATGCCTTTCTATCTATAGGCTCAGGAGAGGCTAGCTTTTTCTGCAAATCATCCAGCAAATAATCCTGGTACTTAAACATATGAAAAAGGCAGTTAAGTGACCTCATAGCAAGGGTGGTAGAGGTATAAACTTTTTTACCCCATCTCTCCAGGGACCTTGCTTCCCTGTCAGCTGGGAGTGGATTTTTGGCCGAAGAAGAAGCCACACCTTTGGGGCCCTGTGAAATAGTTTCTAGATCCACAGTTTGGGCCTTAAAGAAATGCTTGTGAGTGTCAGGGACCCTGTAATATCTGTCTGGCTTGACAGGAGCAGGAGGGAGAGAATCGGGGAAAGCACTGGAGTCTGAAAATACATCATCCAGGACATCCAAAACTGGAGGGATAGCCAAAGGCCTGTGCTGGGGTAACTTGAGGAAGGTACGGAGCCTTTTCCTAGAATCACAAAATTCCTGACCCTGCCACTTAAAATGTTCCCTCATGGAGTGGAGGACTTCACCGAAAGAAAAATCCTCCGGAGGAGAGGCAGAGGGAATTGATTCCTCAGCATCAGAGTCTTCATAGGCTTGGAAGGATTCTTCTTGGGTATCTGAATGCTCTGAAACCCCAGAGGCTTCATCTGAAGAGAGGTCGTCAGCCTGCTCAGTTCTTGGCCTTTTTTCTGCAGGTGGCTGAGAACTTCTGTCTGGATGGGGCTGAGACCCCCTGATAAGAGAGATTAGATCTGCAGCAAGAGACATGATCTGTCTATCAGAAGAAGGGGCCTGTGAGGCAAGCTTAGGATGGGCCTTGGCCTGGCTGGCGGCCCTAGCACGTGCAAAGGCCTTAATGGACATGGCTACAGGAGGCCTAGCTGCCTCACGTGCAGGGGTAACCTTGTCAACAGGAATGGTGTCGGGTAGATCGAGAACTTCGGTTTCTGGAGGAAAATCAACAACCGGCACCAGTGTAGGCTCCGGGACCGAAGAACGTGTTAATGCAGTGTCGTCGGCCTGGAGCGGTTCAATAACCGCTTCCGAAGGGACCGAAACACTCGTGGAGGGCTTAGGAGTAGTATCGGTAGAAGACGCGGGTCGAGGATGTCGGTCCCGGTCCTTACGTTATTTGGTAGTTTGTGCTGTCGGTTGTTCCGACGGCATGGTGTAAGCGTAGGATTCACCAAAAAAGTTTTTGGCAAATTCTGCCCGGCGCCTGAGAGTGCGCTTATTAAAGCAAGCACAGGCGGCACAGGCCGAGACGTCGTGGTCTGGGCCCAGGCAAGGGAGGCAGTAAGAATGGAAGTCCTTATGAGGTATTTGTTTACCACAAGACAAACAATTATTAACTTTCTCAATTTGTTCTGACATCGGCTGAGGCAAGAAAAAATGTTCCCCAACGGGGTACTTAGCTTTTTAGATGACTTCGGTAACTGAAAACACAGGAGCTGACCGACCGGCACTTGCGAACTGCTTCTGCTTCGGGCACCGCGCGGCAAGAAAGACTGGAGAAGATGGCGCCGGCTGATGCCTTTATACCCCAGCCGCTCTGACGTCGGGGAGGAGGCGACATCAGCCGGAGCCAGACCCAGACTTTGGAATCCGGCCGACCGAAGGGCTGCCTGAGTCAGGACAACCCATATGTCAGGACTGCAGTTGCATTCTTGAAGGACATGTTCCTGATACTGCTGAGCTGTTCAAGACTGACTGTACTGAGGTTGGTGCTAACAAAACTTAACTAGTGCTTGTCATAATTCGGACCTTTTAAATATTTCTAAAAGTACTAAGTCTGGCTCACCATTGTTAAATAGAAATTACAGTGGTTTGACTCCTGGCTGGCTTGCCGCTATTAAATTGAAATTAACAGCATGTCACGCAGGCAAACTGTACAGCTGTATATTTGTAATTGCTGACAGATTTATTGAAACAAACCGACCAAGCACTACTGTGAGATTATTACATTTTCTTTATAATATGGATAGATTACTGTGAGATGCACTGTACTTCCTCAGCTGATTCGGATTACAAACAGTTCACCAAAAAAGTCCTTTGCAACTACTTTATAATTTCAAAACTATATCCTTGACAGAAACATTCTTCTCCTGCATTGAAACTTTCTTTGTCTGCATCCTTATCGCAATCCAGAGAAAACCAGTTCTTGGCACGCTGAAATATTCTTTCAGAACTGTTCTTTGATAGGACAGTCCATAACATTTTCTGCTGTATCTGCCATGCTCATCCAGAGAAAACTAGTTCTCAGCATTCCAAAATGTTCTTTCATTGATAGGATAGTTGTAACTTTTTTCTGCTGTGTTAGCCATTCCCCTTTAGCTTGAATATATGTGTACATTAAACTGTTTAGGATATTTCGACAAGCCTCTATTGTTTATGTCACTTGTTACAAAACATTCAGAAGTATAATACTTTTTCTTCCACACAAGTACATGTTATGCTATTTCTAAAAATATCACACTGTTATTACGATTATCAAACCTCTGTTACTGTGAAGGAAAAACAGTTCTACCAAATTATATACATATTTTTCTATCAAATACATGTTATTGCCATGAGGGAAGCCAGTCTTAATTCATATAATTCTATCACTATTTACTTTCCTACACTTCTTCTAACCACTTTAAGTATATCTGGTAACCTTTTCCATTCAAGCCTTAACTCATGCTTTCACTAACTGCTAGGATTAATAAAACTCTACCCTCTCTTACATCCCTACTTCATTCTGCCTGGCTATTTCCCACTCTTTCTGTAACATCATAATCTATGTTTTCGCCTATATCTAACTCATATCTCCTTTCTCCCCCATTTTTCATTCTTAGGTTGCAAGCCCTGGCATAAACCAAGAGACTACAAAGTTCAATACTGTTTTCTTTGAAGCACTGAAATTTCCACTTACTGACAGAACAGTCTTACCAGAGCTTATTCCTACTATTTAATGTATGTTACTTAGCTCTAACAAATGCTACTGCAATTTCTCTTGACTTTAAGACTACCTGCAAATCACCTAGTCGCACCTTTGTCCCATTCCCCCATAGTTCTTTGTATCCACTTATGTCTATATCCCTAGCTGTTACCTTTACAGGCACTATACTGATAGTGCCGTGCAATATATGAAATCCGGCACAGTTTCACAGCATTTCAAAACCCTGTAACTGATCCTCTTTTAACACCCTGTACATAAGTAAAAGGTACTGATATTCCCTTCTTAACTGCCTTTACTTACTGCTACTGTGATTGTTTTCATAGTCAACTGCTGCAATTTAGTCCAACCCACTCCGTTCACCCTTGTTTCGCTCGGGCTCACTTCGCTCCCCTATCCTACCCCACAAATATCACCCATCCCCACTACTCCAACACCAGTATCTCCTCCCCTATTTAAATCCAGCTATTCCACACATTTCTTTTCCCCTCCAAATTTCTCTAAACACCTCCCCTATTTCCACTCCCATTAAAACCTTTTCTACACACTTTCCCCTACCTTCTAAACTCTCTAACATCTAAAGTATACATACATACCTTACAATGCAGTCACTTAATATACAATACACCTCTAATCCTATCACTTCTCTCCATACTCCTCTGTCCACTACTACATCTTGCTGCCCTGAATCCCCATCTCCTTCTCACCTCAGTATTCCATCACCTCTACCTTACATCCTACAAACCTTACAAGTTATACCCACATATCTCCTAACCTTTATCTAATAAACACCCTCTTCCAATATAAACTAAAATGTCTCCTCTCATAAATAAGACTTTAATAACTCCAACAAGCTACACTATCAAATCTTTTCAACAACACAACTCCAAAACTCCCACAAAAAAGAGCCTTTTTCTTATTTATTTTCTTTCAATACTTTATATCTGGAGACATACACCCCGACCGAGGCCCCACTACAAGTAATAAGTCCAGACTTCCACATGGAACTAATTTATGCAACTCCATTCACATGTTAACTGCAAATATCCAAAGTATCCGCAACAAAAACATGGATCGCCCACAATCAACCTGACATCATAGCCATTACCGAGAGATATGGTTAAAACAATACATTAAAGTCTCTGAATTTCTTCCCCAGGTTTTCAAACTACAAGATCCAACAAACCTAACAAAAAAGGAGGTGGATTAGCACTAATCTTTTATAACTCTTTCAACTTAGTACTCTACACTAATCTCATTCCACAATTCACAAAAGCAGAAATCCCCATTGCACTCATAAAGATTAATAATCACAAAAATATTTGCATCATAGCTCTTTACATACCCCCTAGAAACAATAGCCCTCTACTAGAAGAAATACTAGCCTGGACCTCTACTAACAAAAACAAAACTGTTATCCTAGGTGATATAAATATCAACTGGGCAAAGCTGAATTCTAACTCCCATAACTCTAGTATTAACCTATTCAACTTTACCCAGTTCATAAACATCCCTACCAGACCTAACAAGGATAACACCTCAGGATCCACCCTACACTGGATTATTGCTCCACCTTAATAAATTATAAGAAGTAGGCTACCTTTCAGACACAGTGAGTGACCACCTCCCAGCTTATATCTGCTGCTCCCCCTCAGCCCCCCAAAATCAGCACCACTACAAACTAACAAGGAACCTAACTGACTTCAACCCTCTAATCTTTACTGATATCCTCAAAATATTAACTGGCACATATTAAAAACTCTCCTACTAGACAATGCTGTAGATAATTTCAATACTGCATTCCTGGACAGACTAAATAGCCTTGGACCACTCCACATGAAACAGGTCAAAATTAACTATGCCCCTGGCTAACCAAGCCCACTAAAAATCTGATGTACCTTAGAGATAAAAAGTACAGTTATGCACACTTACTATAAATGTAGATGTTCAAGTGTATTCACTGTTGCAGTCATCACACCTGGGTTATCCTGCCAGAGGTAGCCCTCAGTCGACCCGAATACCAGAGGCTTAGTAGTTCCACGTCGGTTGCTGTCACTCCAGGACTGACGTCAGGTTGTCAGAGGTATAAAATCAGGTAGCCGACGCCATTACATCTGTTTTTCTTGCCCCAACTGTCAGGAGCCCCCAAATAGGGAGCTAGGTTATGGTGGAAGAACACCACCAGTAGAAAGAAAATACCAAAAATTCCCCTGTAAGGAGAGAGAAAGAGAGAGAGAGAGACAAGGGGGATGGAGGGTGGAAAACCAGGACTGCAACAGTGAATACACTTGAACATCTACATTTATGGTAAGTGTACACAAATGTACTATGTTCTTCGTGTTTCACTGTTGCAGTCATCACACTTGGGTTGATTCGCAAAGCTGAAGAAAAGGGTGGAGGCAGTCAAGAAGATGGGGGCTGGCTAGGATGCCCTGCAAGACTGCTGTGGCAAAGCCTGCCCTGGATTTGGAGAAGATAGGAAGGTGGTAATGCTTGGTGAAGGTATGAACAGAAGTCCATGTTGCATCCTCCAGGATGTCCCTGGTGGGGACCCCTCTGAGAAAAGCTGCAGAGATATGGAGGTTGCCCTGGTGGAATGCGTCCTGACCCCCTTTGGGGGCAGTTTCCCGTGCTGTTTATAGCAAAAATGGATGCAGTGTGCTATCCAGTTGGAGACGGTTTGTTTGGATATGGCCTTGCCCTCTGCCCCTGCTGCGAAGCTGACTAGCAATTGGTTAGTTTTTCTAAAAGATTTAGTCCTATCCAGATAGAATCTGAGCTGTCTGTGCACATTTAGAGAGTGCAGAATCATTTCCCCCTTGTTTTGTGGGTTAGGGAAAAACATGGGCAAATGAATGGATTGGTTGAGAGCCACACTGGACACTACTTTAGGCATGAAGGATGGGTTACTCCTGAGGGAGACCCTATCAGCATGGAAAATGATGAAGGGCTCTAGAGCCATTAGTGCTTGTAGCTTGGATACTCTTCTTGCTGAAGTGATGGCCAGAAGCAAGGCTGTCTTCCAAGAGAGAAACATTAACTCTGCTGAAGCTGCTGGCTCAAATGGGGGCAGGGTGAGGTTTTCCAATAAAAAGTTTAGGTCCCAAGCTGGGTTAGGTGGTCTTCTGGGTGGCCTCAAGTTGTTAGCCCCTCTTAGGAACTGTTTGATGAGAGAGTGTAAGAAAAGAGGTGCCTCTGTGCTGAAATGAGCAGAGATAGCAGAGGCATGAATTTTAATGGAAGAAAAGGATAGACCCCTGTGTAGTAAGTCAGCAAGGTAATCCAGGATGAGTTAGGGAGGGCTGTGCCATCCCGGCTCCCTTAGCCTGGCTCCAGGTACAAAACATTTTCTATTTGTCTGCTTAAGACTTTCTAGTGCTAGGGAGTCTGGCCTCACATATAACATCTAGAACTTGTTTGCTGAGATTGGCACCTTGTGCAGTGGTCAGGGAATAAGCCAGGCTGCCAGACTGAGGGCCTGCAATTGGGGATGCATGAATTCTCCATCCCTCTGGGTCAGGAGTGTTGGGATCTGAGGGAGATGCCATGATGGCAGAGGTGACAGGCTGCGCAGCAGTGGGTACCAGTGCTGGCATGGCCAATCTGGGGCAATGAGGATTGTCCTCGGTTTTTCCTCCCTTATTTTGATCAGTACCCTTGTAATGAGCGGTAGAGGGGGAAATGCATAGACCGAGAAGTTGACCCACTGGAAGGATAGAGCATCCACTTTCCAGACCTTGCAGTGAGACTCCCTGTTGCAGAATTTGCTGAGCTGATGGTTGGAGTGGGAGGCAAATAGGTCGACCTTCGGGGTGCCCCATTTCTGAGTTACAAGGACGAAGGTTCTTTGGTCTAGCTGGCACTCGTGTGAGTCCAGAAGATTTCTGCTTAAGTTGTCTGCCAGAGAGTTTAGACAGCCTGGCAGGAATTGTGCTAACAGGTGTAGTTGCATGGCTGAGGCCGTGTTCCAAAGGGTCATGGCGAGCCTGCACAGAGGGTACGAGTGAGTCCCTCCCGGCTTGTTGATATACTACATTCACTGTGGTGTTGTCTGTTTTGATCAGTAGAGCCCCCAGGGAGAGTAGGGGTCTGAAAGCTGTCAGTGCATGCTGGGCAGCTAACATCTCTTTTTGGTTGATGTGCAGATATATTTGATGTGGACTGCATCGGCCCTGTATGCACCTGCAGTCCAGGTGTGCACCCCAGGCATAGTCTGATGCATCTGTCATGAGGGTCTGGGTGGCGTGGGGTTGTAAGATGGGTAGTCCCTTGTTGTAGTAGTATGCTGCTGCCCACCAAAGGAAATCTTTCCTTAAACAAGGTATCATTGGTATAAGAGTTTCCAGGTCTTGACAGTGTTGACATCAAAGGCTTTTTAGGTACCACTGTAGTTTCCTCATATGCAAGTCTGGCATATGGAATGAGTAGAATGCAAGCAGCCATGAACCCCAGAGCTTGCAGGATTTTCCTTGCAGATAACTGGGGTCTGGTGGCTAGTTGAGAGAAATAGGCTGTCAGGTAGGTTTGTTTTTCTGGTGTAAGGAATGCCATCTGGGATGCTTTGTCCAGGCTTGCTCCCAGGAATATAATTTTTTGGGTGGGTACTAGTTTGGATTTCTTTTTGTTGATAGTATACCCCAGTGAGGTCAGTAGATCCTTTACAAAGGTCAGGTGCTTGAGCAGCATTTCCTGACTGTCTGCCTGAATCAGGCAGTCTAAATATGGGTACATTTCAATATTTCTTTGCCTGCAAAAAAGGAATGGTGGGAGCTAGACATTCTGTGAAAACTCTGGGAGCAGTGGATAAGCCAAAGGGAAGCACAGAGAACTGAAAGTGCACTGATCCTGCCCTGAAATACAGATATTTCCTGCATGATTCCCTGATTGTGATGTGAAGATAGGCCTCTTTTAAGTCTAGGGTGGCTAACCAAGTATCCTTGGAGAGCATAGGTAGTAGATGCTGGAGGGTGAGCATTTTGAATTTTGGTATCACCAGAAATGTGTTTAGAATGGATAGATCGAGGATAGGGCACCAGGTGACCTCTTTTCTGGGTACCAGGACGAGTCTGGAGTAGAAATCTTGGCCTATCTGTTCTGCAGGAACAGGCTCTATTGCCCTCATAGAGAGCAGGGAAATTACTTGTTTTTTGGCCTCTGCCCACTGGTTTGGGGAAAGATCTGGAAACCCTTTTGGGGTTGGTAAAGTGTGGAAATAAAATTTGTATCCCTGGGACACTATGTTGAGGACTCAGCGGACGTTGGTAATGGTGGCCCAGGTGCTTGCATGGAAGGAAAGTTTTCCTCCTAGGGGCAAGAGCAGGTGGGCAGGGGGGGTGGAAGTGGAAAGTCATTGTGAGTTCTTACCATGAGGGGGGGGGGCTTAACACTTCCTGGTTTTGAAGAGGAGGAACTCCATTGCTTAGATCTCTACATTCCCTGGGGCGGTTGTCTAGGGTGTCTGCTTCCCTGGGGTCTGGGCTGACCTGACCTGAAGGGGGCAGGAAAGGACCACTGCTTGGAAGGGCAATGCCTACTGAACCTGTGTGGCTGGACCTGCAGTAAGTCCTTAACTGTCTGCATAGATTTAGCTTTTTCTTCCATCTTTAACACCTCCTCTGCCTTGGTGCCAAATAAGTTGTCTTTGTGCAAGGGTGCGTCCAATAATTCGGATTTGACACGGTCTGGCAAGGGTTGTTCCTTAAGCCAAGCATGCCTTCTAAGGACAGAACCAGTGACTGCTGCCCTGCAAGATGCTTCGAGGGCATCAAAACCACATTGTAAGGTGTGCTTACTTACTTGACTTGCAGAATGCATTAACTCTTGTAACTCTTTATTTTCTGCACAAGCAGGAAAAGAAGATATTTTTTGTTTGAGGAGTTCCATGGTATGTTGCTGAAATTTTAGCATATGGAACTGACAATTTAGTGCTCTAACGGCAAGAGTAGCACAGGTGTATACTTTTTTTACCCCATCTGTCTAATGCTCGGGAATCCCTATCTGAGGGGGGTGGGATTCTTAGAAGTTGCTTTAATTCCTTTAGGCCCTTGAGAAATAGCCTCAGGGTCAGCAGTAGGATTTTTGAAACTAAATTTGTGAGAGTCAGGGACTCTGTAGTACCTGTCAGGTGTCCTGGGAGCAGGAGACAGGGTGTCAGGAGTCAAACTGGATTCCATAAAAACATCATCCACAACATGGAAGAGCTAAGAATTCCCAGAGTCTCTTTTTAGACTGAGGATAGTCCTGACATTCCCATTGGAAAGCTCCCTTAAAGTATGTAGGGTTCCCCAAAGGGAAAGTCCTCGGGTGGAGAGGCTGAAGGAATGGATTCCTCTGCATCAGAATCCTCATAAGCAGAGAGGGGTTACATGTCTTCATATTCAGATGCATCAGAGTCATTGGACTCCTGTTCAGATAAAACTACTGGGGACAAATCTCTTTTTCGTTTGGAGGGGGTGCTTGGCTTCCCCTAATCAGCCTTATAAGGTCTTCCACCATTTTAGGCATCTGAAACTGAGGCAAGGAAGCAGATGCCTGAGATTGGGTCGTCGGTTTCTTCGGTGTGGTTCATACCCTGGGCCTCAGAAACTCGGTAATTTTCGAAAGAACGGTAGATGCGAAAGAAGTTGGCGGTCTGTGTTGAGAATCGATAGTGAGAAGTACTTCCTCGGAAGCCAGTGTCTGCTCAGCAGCTCCAGACCCATCCAAGGTAAAGACATCCGCAGGATCCTTAGTCGATGAAGAGTCTCATGGCATACCTGACTCCGAAAGGGTCTCAGTAGTGGTCTGAGAATCCACAGAAGCATGCGGTCTGTCTCTGTCTTTATCCTTACCTTTTTTCAGAAGATCTGCTGTCGGATGGCTTACCAAAGCCATATCGGAATTCAAGGACTGAGAGCGAAAATATCTAGCTACAATAAGGGCCCGACGACGTATAGTTCTGGGGTTGAACAAAGCACAAAAGCGACAGCAGGGGAAGTCGTGGTCTGGGCCTAAGCAAATGACGCAGTAAGAATGAAAGTCTTGGTGTGGTATTTGCTTTCCACAAGCGAGGCAACTGTTAACTTTTTCTGACATCGGTTAGAGCAAGAAAAAAGGATCCCCAACAGGGTACTTAGCTTTAGAAGACTTCAATTTCAATTCAGAAAATGAAAAGTCAGGAAACAGCCGACCAGCACTCGTGCGAACTGCTTCTGCTTTGGGATCCTCAGCAAGAAAGACTGATGCAATGGTGTTGGATGCCTTATTTTATACCACTGATGACCTGACGTCAATCCTGGAGTGATGGCAGATGACGCAGAAATACTAAACCTCTGGTATTCAGGCCAACTGAGGGCTACCCTGGCAGGGATAACCCAAATGTGATGACTGCAACAGTGAAACACAAAGAACATCTGCAGTATAACCATAAACAAACCCCCCCAAAATAGATTTTCATCTACTCTCTCCAGAACCTTGGCACAAAAAACAATCCTTGTCCTCACCTGGACAAACCTCATGAAATGCCCTCATTCCATAACTCATTCTTTATAAACTCAATAGCCAACAGTACCACCAGCTTCCACTATAGCAAGGACAGTGTAAATGACACTGTTTCACCAAAAGCCTCCCCCACATTCCCCATCTCTACAAACACCACCTCCACCCTTGAACCTGCCCCCCATTTTACCCGTGACTTCACTATCAATCCCATTTCTACCACAACTATTAGAAAATTACCCCTTAAGCTCAAGCCATGATCTAACGCTCCTGACAATTCACCTCCAACATTCCTAAAGATTGCAGCAGAAACCATTGCATTCCCTATAAGTATCCTAATCAGCAGATCCATCTAAGAATCTCATCTGCCCAAATTATGGAAGAAATCCTTCATTCTCCCTCTTCACAAAGGTGTCAAAACCAATGATATCCCCAACTTTCGACCTACCGCTTGTATCCCCTATCTCTAAGATCTTGGAAAAGTGCATTCATCTTCAACTAATGCCTTATTTACTTCAAAACCACCTCCTGTCCTCCACACAACATGGTTTCAGACCTGGTCACTGCACCACAACTGCCCTTACTTCTTTCCTGGATACTATTAACAGAGTCCACAACAAAGGGAAAATAGTATCTACCATATTCTTAGATCTTTCAAAAGCATTTGACACAGTTTCCCACCTTTTGCTACTATCACAACTCTCCAACTTTGGACTCTCACCCACTACTCTCAACTGGTTCTCAAGCTATCTGAAAGACAGGCAACAGTTCGTCAAATGGCAAAACTCCATATCTTTCTATCTTCATACCTCTACTGGAGTTTCTCAAGGCTCCGTACTCAGTCCCCTCCTATTCAATATTTTCTTTAACAATTTCCACACATCTATGACGAATGGGGCCCTTATCTAAAAAGCAGATGACTCTACCATCGTCTGTGCAGCTGACTCTATTTCTGAACTCCAGCTCAAAACCCAAACAGCCTTCTCCACCACTGATTCCTGGATGCTTAAAAAACACCTAGCCCTTAACCCTAATAAATCCAAGATCATGCTTTTCACCTCCAAAAAGTCATGTTTAATATTTACTCCCAAAATAAAGTACTAATAGAATTTGTGAACTACATAAAACTTCTGGGAGTAACCACAGATGAACAATTAAAATTTGATATTCACCTGAACAAAACATTAAAAAAAACATCAAAAACTTAGAATGCTCTACAAGCACAACCAGTTCCTTAGCCTCTCTTCCAAACAAACACTTGCCTCTACTTTCCTACTTCCTTCCCTAATGTATGGCACCCCTCTACTTACCAACCTCCAAACCTCTCTAAAAGCCAAGCTCAAGACTTGTTATAATAAAACTGCAAAATTTGCATCAAATTCTAAAAACTTCTTCCATCACTGTACTGCTCTTCTCTCCCTCAAATGGCAAGAAACTACAAACTACCTCAACTATCTGCAACTTACTACTGCTCAGAAACCTATCTTTAAACCTTCTGATTGTCCTGCTCTTAGTTCTATCTTCACCTTTTACCTCCCAAACAGGCCCCTTAGATCTGAGAATCAGTAACTTCTTAAGGTTCACAAACTTAACCTACCACCTGGCAAACTTCTCTTCTCTTGCTCTTTAGCCAAGAACTGGAATGCTCTTCCATTAGCAGTCCGAACAACCTAAAACCCTATCCGCTTCAAAACTTTTCTCCACATTTACCTATCTTTCACCTGGAACTGTTCCTGCACTCAACCCCCCTTGAATTACCTATCTCTAATAACATACTCTCTCTCTTCTTTCTATACTATGTTTTATCTATAAAATCACTAAGCAGCACTGTCCAACCACTGAAGCTCTAAACATGCTTTCAACTTTATAATCCAATATTGTTATATAATGCTATACTACCAATCTATATAATTTTAATTTGTACTGAATGTCATTTCAAATTCATTATCTAATACTGTTAAATAATGCTATACCACCAATGTACATATTTTTATTTTATTTTTTTGATTGTTATTTTTATTGTACCAAGAAGCTTTTCTCCCCGGGACTCCAATGAAAACAGGCTCTGCACGGCCCAGTGGACTTTCCCAGTTAACAAACTGCAAATAAATAAATAAGTAAATAATACTGCTACACTGAGAAAATAAAATGGAATCTATAACAAACTGAATCTAGAACTTTACCCAGAATATGAATACAAAACCAGAGGAAGAAAAAGAGTAATGACACACATCAGGTTAATGACCTAGAGCCCAAATCTCAGTAAGTCATGTACTGGGACTAGAAATCTGTTACAGACCGAGTCTAGAACTCTATCCAGAACATGAATAGAGAACCAGAGGAAGAAGAGTAACTAGAAAATACATCAGGTTAATATCCACAGCCCAATGCTCAGTAAGTGACATACTGATACTACCCCAGGAAACTCCAAGAACTTGTACCATCCTTTGGATGACACATTAATCCAAGATTCCCATCTGCCCCACTGATGACAGCTCAGGTGGATGTAAAAGATCCCATGTTACTAATCGAAAAAAAGATTAAGGGGAGTCCCCTGGTGCCCTAGACAAAATTCCTTTAGTATGAGTGGAACCTTGGGTTTCAACTGAAAAGAGGACACAGGTCAAGTGAGACTAGCCCAGTCAACAAAGAGTAAATAAATCAAAATAAATACATTTTTGGTGTAGACCATCTTTTTTTCTTTGTACTTAATAACTTAACTTAAAGAATTATTAATTTTTGAAGTACACTGTAATACTAGATCTTTGAGCTAAGATGTTAAACTCTAGTTGCAGGACTTTTCTGCAGGTAAAACCTTAGCGGGTATCACAGCTCTGCCCACTGGGCTATCTATCCTTTGTCTGTCTGGGTGGTTCTAAATAGATCCATGAAAACACTATCCACTGTGCCCTTAGAAAAACAAGTTTTTAAATCTAAACAATAGATGGAGAGAAGGCAGACAATTACGGTGAGAATCACTAGGGAAGGCTTATATCAGTATATAACAGTCAGTTCACCATCATGAAGGGAAACATTATGGACAGTGCCAAGAAAAATCAGATGTCTTCTTTCCTTCTTTTCAATGAAACTGGCTGCAGAGTTGCTAAGATATAGTCTCAGATGGTAGAAAAGACCAAATGTAGTGGTTCAGGACCCATAAACAGCATCCAGCTCACCACATTAGATAACTGCATGCAGGATTAATCTAACTGCAACAGAACAAATCAAATTTTATTTTACAGCTACTTAAAGCTAGCATTTCTTGTAAGCTTTAACTACAAACATCTTTAATATACCGTCACATACCCTTTTTAGTAGTTGTTCCTGACTCCCAGCTAAGCCAAGCACACTAAAGTGAACATAAATACAAATACACAACACATGTTTCTGCATTGGTTAAACAGCACAATGTAGGCAATAAGGACATCACTTTTGTTCTGTAAGGTCCTGCATATATTCAAAAGAAAACTAAAGAAAACAAAAACTAACAGGCAAGGTACTTTTTCTCCAAACAGACATACCTACACCAGTCTGTGGATTGAGTGATTGTTTTTGTCTGACTCACTCCTACCCAAGGCCAGCCCCTTCTCTCATTAGTCATTACACTTTACAACCTCCCCACTCTCATCCAGTATGATCTCAGCAAAGGTGATGTAAACCTCCCCCACCTCCTCCTCCAATATGGTCTCAGCAAAGGTGATTTAAACATGTGATGCCATCTTGGATTCCCAAAGCAGCTGCCTGTACCCCTCTGGCCTTCAGTATACCTCGATGTAAGTGCTTAATCTTTCTGAAACAACAGTTGCAAAGTTATTATAATATATAAATTCCCTTAATGCCTTCTGCATAATACAATAAGTGTTACGGTTGAACTTAAGCGATCAGGGTTTCTGCAGCACTGGCAGTTCCCAGTAGGTCTCTCCAATCTACATTTTAAGCTATAAATTAAATCTGCTATTTTTATATAATTCGGACAGATTACTTACTGTTTTCCCTCAAAGAAAAGGGGAACCTGACTGTTTCTGTAACCTCACAATGTGGTCAGGCCTTGCTTCGCTCGTCTCACTCCACTCCCCTACCCCGCCCCCATTTCCCACATGCCCCCTCTATACCTACATTTATTCTAAGCCCTCATCACCTGACCATACCACCTGACCTCCAGCAATCACTCACTCAACATCAACTTCAATTAATACACCACTCCCACTTACAAACAACACATATTTGACAGACATACCTCCACACTTCACCCATCCTCCTAAAGAACCACATAAACTCATTCACCTCAATCACCTAGCTACCATCATTATAACATCTCTACCATACAATCATGATAACAACACTGTCATCCCTATCATTAGCACTCATATCACTAGCTTTTATCACATCCATACAAACAAACTTACCTCTACACAATAACATACATCATATAACACACATATCCACACCCTCACAAACTCACACAAACTTTATCAGCCCTACTATTCTAAATCTTAATATTACACCTTACTCACACATTAATATACCAAGATATAACTCTAGAAAAAAAAACTCATATAGATCCAACTCACAAATAACAAACATTATAAAGCAAATACTATCATCCATACAGAAAATACTAACATCTGGTGAGATGCACCCTAATCCAGGCCCTCTCAAAACCAAACAGATATCTGACCTGCTGATTCTTAATATCAACATAAGAAGTATCAACAACAAGATATCTGAACTGCACCCATTTATAGCCCACTACACTCCTGACATACTGACAATCACAGAAACATGGCTAAACCATAGTATCCAAAATAAAGACTTCCGAGGCAGAAAAGGAGGAGGGATAGCCATACTCTTTAAGAACACATTGAACCTCCAACTCCTCCAGACCACACCACCCAAATTTCTAAATGCTGAAACCATGTTTACTGTCCTTTCTATAAATAAAACTAAGAAAATCACTATTCTTTGCTGCTATATACCCCCAGGTAACAACTCTCTCATTATAGAAGAAATCCTACACTGGACAAAAGATAACCTACCACAAGAAACTATCCTATTAGGTGACCTAAATACTGACTGGACAGCTTGTGATTCCAACAACCCCACTAACCATATTAATCTATATGGGTTCTCTCAACTGATTAAAGAGCCCACTAGAATAGATAAAAAAAAAAAAAAAAAAAAAAAAAATCTATTCTTGATTGGACTCATCAACTACCCCAAAAAAAACTACCAGGTAGGATGTTTTCCAGATGATCTCAGTGACCACCTCCCCACATTCCTACTACTCAAACACTCCAACCTACACAAACCCATTGTTTACAAACTAATACGGGATGACCGCAACTTTGCCTCACATCATCTCAATACTGTTCTCAGCCACAGTAACTGGGAACCACTACAAACCCTTAGATTAGACCAGGGAGTTGACTACTTTAATACTACTTTTATTAACATTCTTAACAAACTCGCCCCCGGTAGGAAAATTAGAGTGACAGCTAACTATGCACCTTGGCTAAGTAGGGACACTAGAGCCCTACTAAAAGCCAGAGATAAAGCCTGGAAAAGCTGGAAAAGAGAAAACTCCACCAATTCCAAGCAAAACTACCAACAGCTTAGAAATCAGGCCAAGGCTCAAACTAAACAAAACTACTTCCTTAGTGCCCAAAACAAATACTAAAAAAATCCACAAAAATTTTGCCACTCTATTAATTCCTTACTAAAACCAGGCAAAAACCACTGCTCCAGCTCCAAACTCAACAGATAGTAATTTAGACACAGCCACTCAATTTAACTACCACTTCACAAAATCCATCCTAGCTCTATCCAGCCAGCTAACCAGTCATAGTCCATCACATACCCAAACCAATCAACCAGAAAAGACTCCCTCCTTTACTCTTATCACCTGTCCCCACCTCTGCAATTAAGAAACTCCTTCTAAACTTAAACCCACCACCCTTGCAGCCGATAACTTACCTGCTACCTTCATAAAAATGGCCTCTGACTATCTTACCTCATCTCCATCCTAATCAATCACTCCATGCAGGAATCCTATATTCCCAAACTCTGGAAAGTATCTTATAGTACTCCTCCTCAAAAAGGGGGTAACTCCTTAAATTCTCAAACTACCGACCCATTGCCATCTTATGCCCCCAATCTAAAATTCTAGAGAAATGCATCCATTTGCAAGTCATGAAATTCCTGAACACACATCAGCTCTTCTCTACCACACAACATGGCTTCCATCCTAATCACAGCACAACCACTGCTCTTCTTTCATTCTCTAATCTAGTTAACCTTCACAGGAACAACAACAAATATACATCAGCCAATTTCTTGGACCTCTCAAAGGCATTTGACATGGTCTCTCACTCCATTCTGCTAGATTCTCTAGCCTCACTATCTTTCACCCCATCTACCATTGCCTGGTTCAAAGGCTACCCATCTGACAGGCAACAATCTGTCCAATGGCAAGGAGCATTATCCCACCAACATCCAACTACCATAGGAGTCCCACAAGGCTCTATACTGGGCCCACTTCTCTTTTCTATTTTCACAAACAACCTGAATAGCTCTACCCAGCATGGCACACTTATTCAATACGCAGATGATTCAACCCTGATCTGTACTGCCTCATCTCCCACCATTTTACAGCAACTCACACAGGAAACCTTTAAGTCTGTAGAAAAATGGATCTCAGGTATCCAACTAATCCTAAACCCCAAAAAGACAAAACTACTACTATTTTCCCCTAACAAATCAAAAGCTCTCCTCTCCTTTTCCATCACCTCTAAAAATGGCACTACCATCTCCCCTTCTCACTACACCAAACTTCTTGTTATTGATACTGACAACAATCTTCACTTTGATATCCACATCTTACAAACCATCAAATTGGTTCACAAAAAAATGGGCACACTATGCAGGCACAAAAACGTTCTCACACCAAGCAAGAGTCACCCTTGCCCAGAGTCACTTTCTGTCCACACTACTGTACACAGCACCTATTTTCACCCATATTAGGAAAAACTGACCTAAACAAGCTAGAATCCTGTTACAATAAGATAGCCAAGTTTGCTACAAACTCCAGTTACAGAACACATCACTGTGTTGCACTAAAAAAACTAAAATGGGTAGAGTTACCACAACTACTTAACTACCACCAGCTAGTTACTGCATATAACATCCTTAAGTACCCTGAAAAAAAATCTATATCCAATCTTCTTACCCATTACACGGCAAATCGGCATCTCTGATCTAGTGACAAATCTCTCCTCTGCATCTCCAGGGCAAACAATACTGCAGGCAAAGCGCTCTTTTCCCGCACCGTTGCTAAAAACTGGAATTCCCTCCCCCATTCTGTGACCACTGCCTCTACCACCCCACAATTCAAAGAACTCCCTCAAATCACATCTACTAAACACCTGGTTATGTCCTTGTATCACTTAACCTTTATTCTCCCATCTCCCCCCTTCTTTTTCCAACTTCTAAGCTACTCAGTTTAACCCTCTACAGTATTAAACCCAGACAATAACTCTGGCTATTAGTTGCTACTTCTCATTGCGGGCAAGTGCTCCTCTTTTTGTCACAGTCATTATACACCTGCACATTAAATGGAATTCCAGACTGTTTTTCCTGGAAAATGTCTTTTTCCAATTTATATTATATATTTTCAGTGTTTGTCTGACAAAATGTCTAACTCCATGTTGTATTATTTAAATGACCTTTGTATAACACTGGAGAAACTGTTGAAGTGAAGCGAAACAATCAAACACAAAAACAGGAGGTACAGCAGTCGAAAATAGCACCAAAACACCTAGTCCAATAACTTGTTGAACGCAGCTTTATTAAAATCCAGTAGCGTTTTCGCTGCTAAAAAACAACTGCAGCTTCTTCAGAACAAACAAAAAAGTGAATATCAGCGCCAAATATTTCAAAGGAAATTGGAGGTGTGGCTTTGACGTCACTTCCTCTAGTGCGCTAATTCACTTTAAACCCACAATCAGTGATATAAAATCTGGCGTTTACATCAACCTGAAGATAAAGAACATAAAATTACAAGCACAATGTTAGAACCCTCATATTAAAATGAAATCTACTTTAGATTCAAATAAATTATAAGGTTAAAAGTTGTCCTGTAGTGCGAGTGTAAATATATTCTAACTTACAACTAGTATAGAAAAACTTCTTTTATAACTTGAGCTCTTTCATTTGATCACACTAAGGGATAATCACCTTAACTAATAGCGTGTACATATTAATTAAATATTATAAAAATTGTGAAAATATAAGAATATAAAAATATAGGAATATATAAGAAATTATAAAAAATATAAACTAAAGTATTCTAAAAATACTATCTCATGTAGCTTTTTAACTTTAAAATTGCTGCAATGTTGCAATTCTCATTTAGACCTGGGTCACTGAATGCATCGAGTCTGATTTGCCATTCCAGTTCTCTAAGTTCCAGCATCAATGAGAGTGGACCACCTCTGATGCTAGGTGGTATATGGTCAATGGCCATAAAATGAAATTTATGGCCAGGATTTCTGGAAATGTGTTTTGATAAAGCACTGTCCATTTTCCCGGTTCTGATTGCATAGTTGTGCTGGTAAATCCGCTCCTGGAATTTCCGGTCGGTTTTACCTATATAGAATCCGGAACAATAGTCACAAAAAGCTGCATACACCACTGATCTGGTCTCACAATTGATTTTGTGGTGAATTGTGTATCTTTTATTTCTGATGGTGAATGTTTCACCTGATTTTACTAGACCACACCAGTTACATGAGCCACAGCTAACAGAACCCTTATACCTGGTAAAGGAGTTCGTAGAGTGGTTCCTTTGTAGGATTTCCTTTATATTGGTCCCTCTTCTATAGACCACTCTTGGGCAAGCTCCTAGTTTATTCGATAAGAAAGAGTCACTATTAATGAGGTACCAGTTCTTACAAATAGAAGATTTTTCGCATAATGACTCTGCGGAGCGACCGGCTATGGGAGCAACAAATGACTTTAAGGACACCATTATGAATAATTTGAAATTGTTGGACTTGAAATTATTGAAAGTAAAAAAGTTACAACTGGAAGTTTTTTACTTCCAACAATGCATTAATGAAAACATCATCCCAAAGGGTTTACGTAGTGGTTTTTCACCTTCAGGACTTGTCAACGATTCAGGGTTTTTCACTGACCTTAATGATTTGTTCCAACAACAGGGCATACAATTGTTGGAACTACTAATCAAACACTACAAAATTAAAATTAATAAAGTCACAACGGAGATTAATGCATTGGATGATGTCATTAAATCTGATACTGACTTTCTACACTATAAATACGACTACAATCGTATTTTTAATAGTATAGATTCTTTGCTGTTGAAACTAAAACAGAATAAATCTAAGAAACTGACAAGGGATAGAACAGCATATCAACAAAATCAAGCCTATCCCAAACTACAAGTTTCTAAGGCAAGGGAGGCTTCCACCAGAGATTCTACAGTAGACCCTCTAGCCCTAAATGACCAGGGTGTATTTTCAGACGATGATTTCATAAGGGAAGACACTGGAGAAGGTCCAAGCAACGGAATAAGACGTAGTAATAGACTAAAAGAAAAGAATTCCAACAATGGTAGGAATAATTATCCGACTAACTCTTTCAAGAATAATAGATCAAGAAAGAATAGCAATCATTGTTTAGGGCCACAGCCACAGAGATATCCTCAGAACAAGAAAAGAGGGCAGAATGTGTAAAAGCTCTCTGGATTTATTGGAAGGGAACTTATCATTCAACCCTCCCACACCCGAAGATGTCCCTGGAGAGAGCCATCCACGAATTTTATCTAATATGAAAGGCGACTTTAAAATTTACAATTTCTCAGAAATAATGCTTGACCCTGACTTGATTGAATTATTGAGTCTTGGTAACACATTTATTCCGAGCAGGCACTGTAATTTAACTGAAACAATTAAGGACTTGAAATGTTTTGTTAGAAGGCTCAACCTTGACGTACTTTATAGTAATGAAAATCAAGCTCCTCACATTGGGTTAAAATTGTCCAGTGTGTTCAATCCACCCCTCCATACAGGGTTACTTACCTTTGAAAAAGCACGTGAAGTTGACTTGAGATATTTGTTCAGCTCTGGTAAACATAACAACAACTCTTCTAAGTTCAATATAACTAAGAAGCAAAGTCAAGCTCTGAATCATCTCAGTCAACTACCTGTTCGAGTCATTAAGCCTGATAAAGGGGGTGGATTGGTAATTCTGGATAATTGGAAATATGTTGAAAAAATGTCCATTGTCTTGGATTCTCCAGCGTACAGTCCATCTTCCCTTAATGAGATGAATCTCACTTATAAAAGAAATAGAGGCTACTATAGGGACCTGTTTTTAGCAGGTAAAATAGATGTTGACACGTACAACTTTATCGACATCGCTTTCCCAAAAGTACCAGTTATGTTCGGGATTCCCAAAATCCACAAAGATCTTGGGAACCCCCCGATGAGAGCCTTGATTGATGGTAGGTAGGTCTTCAATGACCCATCCTTCTGCTAGACTGATTGATAATATCCTTTCTAAATACATCACATTGATTCCAGTTGTATGTAAAGACTCCTGGTCTCTCTTATCTAGCATCAACAATATTGAATATGACTCAAGAAACAACTTTTTAACCATCGATGTAGTGGACCTTTATACCTCTATTCCACACCAGGAAGCCACTGAGTGGATAGGACTATTACTGAAAGATCTGGGAGCCCCACAGAATGACATTGACTTAGTTACGGAACTGTTACATATAATCTTAAGTTCCAACTTCTTCATTTTTGACAAAACACACTATCTTCAAAAACAAGGAATTGCTATGGGGTCCCCCTGTGGCACAAGTGTGGCAAATCTCTTCATGGCTTTTTGGGAAAAGAGGTTCATATTGGATCATCCTGAATTTAAACATCACCTGATTTTCTATACGTTTCTTGATGACATTTTTATACTATTTCGGGGTGACGCCATAGAAGTGGAAACCCTAGTTAAGTATATAAATCAAACAACCTCTTTCCTTAAATTTACTTATCACTTCTCCATGAATGAGATTGATTACTTGGATGTTAAACTGGTTAAAGATTCAACAACAGGAAAACTATGTTCTTCGGTTTTCAGAAAACCAACTTATTGCAACTCATTGCTACACTTTTCCAGTTTCCATCCTTATAAACAAAAACGCTCAATCATCAAGGGACAGGTGGTCAGAGCAGTGAGAATGTGCAGCACTTACACAGCTTTCCAAAAGGAATGCAATTTCTTGAGAGATCTAATTACCAATAGAGGGTACCCAGTAACCCTTGTTGATATGATAATTGAAGAAGTTAATACTAAGAGATCCATTGGCTTTTACAAGCCACTTTTGGATGAAAATACGCAATTGAATGTATCTATAATGTCAACTGATGGAGTAGAAGGTGGGAATGAAATTGAAATCGAAATTTCCAACAGCTTAGATAAAAAAATAGTGAAGAAAGGGGACAAGAAATTCCCAACTAGCTTCATTTCTACCTTCAACATGGAATCTAAACTAATATGGTCTTCTATTTGTAAGAACTGGTACCTCATTAATAGTGACTCTTTCTTATCGAATAAACTAAGAGCTTGCCCAAGAGTGGTCTATAGAAGAGGGACCAATATAAAGGAAATCCTACAAAGGAACCACTCTACGAACTCCTTTACCAGGTATAAGGGTTCTGTTAGCTGTGGCTCATGTAACTGGTGTGGTCTAGTAAAATCAGGTGAAACATTCACCATCAGAAATAAAAGATACACAATTCACCACAAAATCAATTGTGAGACCAGATCAGTGGTGTATGCAGCTTTTTGTGACTATTGTTCCGGATTCTATATAGGTAAAACCGACCGGAAATTCCAGGAGCGGATTTACCAGCACAACTATGCAATCAGAACCGGGAAAATGGACAGTGCTTTATCAAAACACATTTCCAGAAATCCTGGCCATAAATTTCATTTTATGGCCATTGACCATATACCACCTAGCATCAGAGGTGGTCCACTCTCATTGATGCTGGAACTTAGAGAACTGGAATGGCAAATCAGACTCGATGCATTCAGTGACCCAGGTCTAAATGAGAATTGCAACATTGCAGCAATTTTAAAGTTAAAAAGTTACATGAGATAGTATTTTTAGAATACTTTAGTTTATATTTTTTATAATTTCTTATATATTCCTATATTTTTATATTCTTATATTTTCACAATTTTTATAATATTTAATTAATATGTACATGCTATTAGTTAAGGTGATTATCCCTTAGTGTGATCTAGTGAAAGAGCTCAAGTTATAAAAGAAGTTTTTCTATACTAGTTGTAAGTTAGAATATTTTTACACTCACACTACAGGACAACTTTTAACCTTATAATTTATTTGAATCTAAAGTAGATTTCATTTTAATATGAGGGTTCTAACATTGTGCTTGTAATTTTATGTTCTTTATCTTCAGGTTGATGTAAACGCCAGATTTTATCTCGCTGATTGTGGGTTTAAAGTGAATTAGCGCACTAGAGGAAGTGACGTCAAAGCCACACCTCTGATTTCCTTTGAAATATTTGGCGCTAATATTCACTTTTTTGTTTGTTCTGAAGAAGCTGCAATTGTTTTTTAGCAGCGAAAACGCTACTGGATTTTAATAAAGCTGCATTCAAGAAGTTATTGGACTAGGTGTTTTGGTGCTATTTTCGACTGCTGTACCTCCTGTTTTTGTGTTTGTATAACACTGTATAAATTTGCTTCTCTTGTTTTTTTTTTTTTTTGCAACAATGTTTCGGAGCTTTTCTCCCCGGGCCTCCACTGTAAATGGACCTGGTCAAGTTGGAATTTCCCAATAAAATAAAATAAAAATATGCACCAGAACTTGGCAGTAACTACTGTTCTTGTAGAGGATTCCTCGGGCCACTTAGCAGGGGTCAGCATTATTTTTTGTGACAAAATGCATTAATGCAGTTAGAATACTATCTAATACAAGCACCAGTCAGACATCTCTTCACAAGGGAAGGAAAGGGCTGAGAGAATTTTCTCAATGGCATCTTTTTACTTGTAGAATAACACAGCTGTCTGTGCACATCCATGGCATAAAGAAATAAGTTACGTACTCACCATAATGTTCCATCTGTATTGTTGATTTTTCATCTCTCCTCACATGTGGGTTCAGATCCGAGCCCTTGGATCTGACTCAGCCATTAGCAAGCTTGTGGCAACCAAAAAGCTCTTGAGTACTTCCCCCTTACCCACAGTGCATCTGTCCCAAATACCTCAGATCTTGTTTGCTGTGATACTATTAGTAGAAAGGAATGGTCAGTATTTAAGACCCTAAAGAACCTTAAGTGAGGCAATTTCTGGAGTCTAATGGAACTCAATCTAACCCTAGAAAGCCTCTTCCAGTTCAACCAGGAATCCAAGGATGGGGGTTGGACGGTGGGATTGTGAGGAGAGATGTAAAATCGACAACACACATGGAATGTTATGGTGAGTACATAACTTCTTTATCTGATATTGTCAATTTTTCATCTTCTCCTCACATGTAGGACAGAGTCCACAGCTCCCTTTTTCCTGGGTGGACTCATTGGAGAATATTCCTCAGAACCATCACGCCAAAGGAAGCCCTTCCTCTGGAAACCAAATCTAACTTGTAATGAGTGATAAAGGTATGATGGTTTGCCCAAGCGGCCACTGTGCAAATATCATCCAAGGAAGCACTGGTCTGGAAGACCGCAGATGTGGCCATTGCTCTAGTAGAATGAGTCCAAACAGAACTGTCAAGCTTCATGCCTTTTGATGAATAATTAAAGGAGATACAACTAGAAAAGCTACTTGGATAAGGTAATTTTGGTAACTGGTAGGCCTTTCCTAGACCCTGCAAAAGCGATAAACCAACTGTTTTGTTCTCCTAATCTCTTTCATTCTATGTAAACAGAAATGTAACTGTCAATGCACATCCAACAAATACAGTATATATTCTCCCTTATTACTAAAATTAGGAAAGAAAACAAACAAATGTATAGTCTGATTAAGATTTGTTTGAGAAACAACTCTGGGCAAAAAGGAGAGGTTGGTATGCAACTAGACTCTGTTCTTATAGAAAATCAAATATATAGGTTCAGAAAACAATACTTGAAGTTCTGAAATCCGCCTCGCTGATGTGATAGCCAATAGAAAGAGTCTTCCAGGAAAGATTAACGTCATAAGTTGCTGCAGGTTAAAAGGGAGGCTGAATAATCAGATGCAGGACCAGATTTAAATCCCAAGGGGAGAAGGGTCCTTGTAAGGAGGCTATTAACAACAAGGTCCCTTTTAAGAAAGCTTTGCAAAGTGTGTGTGAATTCAAGGACAAGTTATCAAACTCAATATGAAAATTTGAAATGGCTGCTAACTGCATTTTAATAGTAGACACTGCTGCCCCATTATTAAAAATGTGGGCTACGAATTCCAGAATGAAATGAATAGGGGCTGGGATGGGATCCATATTGTGTTGCTCTGCCCAGAACACGAATCTCTTCCATTTACTCCTATATAGTTTCTGAGTAGACTGCTTATGGGAGGACATCAAGATATGACAGACAGGGAGGAGAGCATAGGTTGTCTGGAGATCAATGGAACTGCAGGAACCAAACTGTCAGCTTGAGATTGAGAAGGCTGGGATGAGTCATTCTTGTCGGATGAAATAACAAGTCTGAAAAGGGATCCAGAATCCATGGATCCTTCTGAAGATGAAGCTACAGGAAGGGAAACCACTTTTGTCGAGGCCAATATGGGACAATGAGAATTACTGCCCTCTTCAAACTTCTGGTTTCTGGAGAAACTTGGGAATCAATGGAATGGGGGGTATAGAATTCCGGGGGGCCAATCATGAATAAGAGCATCCCTCAGATTTTGTCACTGTGGGGAAATCAGGGAAAAAGAGAAATGTGCTGCTGCATTTGTTGTTTAGGGGAGAGGCAAAAAGACTGCAGCAAGGCTGGCCCCATGTGCGGAAAATATTCCCAACTACATACTGGTTGAGGGACCACTTGTGCGGCATGTGAATGTCTCTGCTCAGCTTGTCCGCTATGACGCTGGATCTCCCAGGAATATATATTGCTATTAGAAAGCGGTTGGATGAGATCGCCCATTGCCACACTCTGAGCACTTCCCGACAGAGAGGGTATGATCTGGTTCCTCCTTGCTTGTTTCTGGTTCCTCCTTACTTATGTACCATACTACTGACATGTTGTCTGATTGAATTGTTACCATCCCTAGAGGAAGGGCAGTCTAAAATGCCTGCAACGCTAAGACCACTGCCCTCATCTCTAAGACATTTATGTGGAGCTTGGCCTCATCTGCAAATCAGGTACCTTGGACAGTCTACCCAAGATAATGACCCCCCCACCCATCTGGGAATCATCCGTGGTCACAGTAGCCTGTGGTTGAGGTGGAGTAAAGGTTTGTCCTTGTGTCACCTGTTAAGAATGAATCCACCATGAGAGATCTTTTTTGCATATGTCCATTATTAGGATATGACAGGACACTGGATGATGGATTATCGATGACTGTGACACTAGAAGCTATTGCAAAATTTGCATGTGAAATCTGGCCAGTGGGACTAACACAACTGCAGCAACCATGGAACCTAAGGCCTGTAAAACATGACGGGCAGCTACCCTTTTGTTCCTGATCAGCCTTGCTGTCTGCCTCGTGACTGTCAATAGTCTGGAAGTAGGAAGATTGGCAATCATCTGGCTTGCGTCTAGCAGGGATCCTATGAACTCTATTGTTTGCGTGGGTTCCAGATGAGATTTTTGGTGATTTACTGTAATGCCTAGTTCTGTACAAAGTTGAAGAACACAGTCGCTTGCGTGGAGAAACAGATGCCTGGTTGAGGCGATAATAAGCCAGTCGTCTAAGTATGGAAACACCCGGAATCCTTGTTGTCTTAGGTGAGCTGCAACCACTGGCATACATTTGGTGAACACTCCGGGGGCAGTAGTGAGACCAAAAGGTAGTGCTCTGAATTGGTAATGGCTGGCTCCCAACCGGAAGCGTAGGTATCTCCTGGAGCGCCTGTCCATCTTTATATAGTAGTATGCATCATCTACTGAGCACATCCAATCGTGCTTTTCCAGGAAGGGAAGTATGGACTAAACCATGACCATTCGGAATTTGCTGTGATGGACTGATTTTAATTGGTCTGGGGGGGATATTTTGGATGACTCCTTTTTCTAGCAGTTTTTGAATTTGCGAGACTGCTAGATCCCTTTGACTGGGTGGAACATCTGGCTTTTTCTTGTTAGGGGGTGGTTGCTGAGAGAAGAGAATTTGGTAACCTCTGGATATTATCCTCTACACTCACATAATGGAAGTTACTTTTGCCAGGCTCTCCAGTGCAGGGATAGATGACCCTTGATTGCCTCCAAAGGCGAACAATCGGGCCTCCTTTCAGGAGCACTGAAAAGGATTCCTTGGAGAAAGGTTCCCTGGAACCTTGGTTCTGCAGACCTCCTCTGCTGTGAGAGCGATGTCTTCCATTATTGTTTCCCCCTCTGCCTCTGGGGGAAAACTCTCCATATGGTCAAGAAATCGGTCAGCTACCTCAACAGAATCTGTGCTTCTTATGAAAGCTTAAGGTACAGGGGTTATTACATTTCCTCTGCATGCAAAAAAAGCCATGAGTACAATCCCCAAAGGTTACATTATGCTCCTCACTGATAAGCACAAAGGCTGTAATGAGTTACACTGGCCAGAGGGTTTCAACTTCAGATGCAAAACTGAGCAGGAATTGGGTTTGTAGCAGTACTCATGCTATGAAAAATGATTACAGCTACATGCAGTTTGAAATTAGGTAAGAGAAGCATAATAGCTATGAATGTGTCTCTGAGAATAAGATTCAACATCACAAGCTTCGCAGTTTTGTTCACAACAATCAAACTTTGTCCACAAACTGCTGGAATCAATGAGAGGTCTGCCTGTCACGAATAGTACTACTATCGTTAAATGGCATGCACTATCTAGGAGGACTACACTTTCCTATTCAGGTTCTACTTAAGGATCGTGACATCAGTTACTGTTGTTCAACACTCAAACACATCATTTTTACAGAGACCGTTAAACACACTTTCCTCAATAATCCTATGAAGAATGGCCTTGGCAGAACCCACCCTGGTCCTAGAAATGACATTCAACTTATAATGTTTGGTGAAAGTGCGAACAGAAAACCAAGCATCAGCTTCCAAGATGGATCTAGTATTTAGACCCTTGAAAAAAGTACCAAAACAGGTCACTGCCCTGGTAAAATGAGCACAAACAGAAGAGGAAAGCTGCCTGCTATGAAATGAATAGCAAAAAGAAATGGTTTAGAAATCCAGCTGGAGATGCTTTGCTTAGATACCACTAAGCCCAATTTTCTGGCATGAAAGGAAACAAAAAGCTGCCCAGATTTCCTGACATGTTTGTCTTGTACATGTAATATCTGGGCTGTCCATGTAAATCCAAAGTGAGAAGAACGCTGTCACTAGCATTCTGTGGAGAAGAGATAAAAGAAAGGAAGATGAATGGACTGATTGAAGGACAAATTATTAATCACCTTGGGCATAAAAGAAGTATTGGTACAAAGAGACATATGACCCTATGAAAAAACAAAAAAGGTGGAACCACCATAAGTACTTTAAGTTCACAGACCCTCCTGGCACAAGTAAGAGCCAACAACAATACAGTATTCCAAATACAATATCAGAGCAGTACAGACGCAAGCTCAAAAAAGAACTGGGTCAACTTCTCAAGAACAAAATTAAGGTCCCATGAAGGAGAAATAGTTTTTTTTGGAGGCTGAATATGAAAGACACCTTGACTTCAAAACTAGAACTCAACGGTGGATTCAGAGGCAGACAAGTGGAAGTAGTTGACAAATGAACTTTACCAAACACCAAGAAAAAAGGAGTAATGGACTGAAAACCAAAACCACACAACTAAAAAACAGTCAAATGTGACGCAATTAGAACCAAGAATGAACTGAACTTCTTACTTACAATAATGATGTAACATGACATTTAATTGAATTTGCATGTACTGCTTTTTTAAAATTTAGTTAATGTTCCTGGTCATGTGGTTTGCCGTAAGTAAGAAGTTAGGAAGGGATTTTATTATCCGATGGAAGTCTTGACGGATGAAAGCATGTGTACATGTTTATACACAGTCACTAATAAATGATTCAATTCACCCTTGGTTCCTGTTACTTCGCATTTGACTGTTTTTTAGTTGTTTAGTTGTAACAAATGAACTTTAACTGATGAATAGTACAAGCCAGAAGAGAGCAACTTACACAAATAAGGAAGAACCATAAGAATCCCCACAGAAAAAGGGTCCAGGTCATGTTTGAGACACCAAATCTCTTCTACTTCGTGACATATGATTTCCTATTAGTGTGTTATCTGGCATCCTGCAAAACCATCTTCAGAAAATTGGTACCTAAAAGAAATGAAAACCCTATCACCAAAGTGTCAGCTAAAGGTTGGGTAAGTGCGAGTGAATGAGCGATTCCTTGTCCTGTGTGAGAAGATCCATCCTGTGAGTTAACTTCTGATTGTCCCCATCAGATGAAACAGAAGGGATACCAGTGCTGTCTGAGTCAAAAGAAATCAATGTCAGGATTTTGGGTGCTTCCCACATGATCTTGCGCAGGACCTCTGGAAGCATGGAAAGAGTAGGGTAGGCATACAGAAACATCCCCTTTCAAGAAAAAGACATGCCATTCACCTTCCAACAAACAGGACTTAGCACTCTTAAACAGAACTAGTGATGTTTTTATGTTCAGAGGCAACGCAGAAAGATCTACTCAAGGAATACCCCACCGATATACAAATGTCCAGAAACATCTCCTTGTGAAGCATCCATTCATAAGAATTTGTCCTGTACCTGCAAGTGATGGCAGACTGCAAAACCCCAAGTCTGAAGAGCCAGACTGCAAAGAGGTTAAGATTTTGTGACCCCTTACTTAATGATGTACCACATAAATGTGGTATTGTTTGTAAAAGCCTTTAAAGGACCTGGAAACCAAAGAGAGTGAAAAGCCTGAAGAGCTAGAAGCACAGCCCTCATCTCATCTCCTTGATGTTGATATGGTCTGCCAGTTGTTGATGCAACCAAAGACCATGGACTTTGAGGTTGTTGGAGGAGGCATCCCAACTGTGACTGCAAGCATCAGTGTACCGCTCCTGAGGGACAGGAACCTGAAAAGGCAGTCCTAGATTCAACAAAATCTGGTAAATCCACCAGCAGAGTTTGAGCTTGAGACAAGGCATTAGAGGACCCAGACATCCAGAAGGTGGTAGTGACGACGCAAAATAGTCTTGAGATACCAATGAAATTTCATCAACTGGAGTTTGACAAAGGGAACCATGAAAATGATGGATGCCGTGTACCACAGAGCTCAGAGAAATTCCTTTGTAGGAAGGACTGGAAAAGGAAGAAGAGACCTGTAGAGAGGACCTTGTGAGGCAGGAGGCAAGCCAGCACTGGAAAGGTCTGAATCCTGCAACACTTGGTCCTGAGAGGGGATCAGCACAGACTTTTTGAGATTTAGGGTGAACCACACACTGTGCAGACTAAGCATAGTGAAGTGTAGATCCTGAAGCAGGAGTTGCTAAGAGGAGGCTTGATTTAACAGGTTGTCCAAAAAAAGGGAATATTTAAATTCCCTGAAATCTGCAGAAGACTACTACAGGGGCCAGACATTTGGCATTCACCAACCCCCATTACCTCAGATCTTGTTTGCAAGCTATAAAAGAAAGATGTACTCATAACTTTATATATACATATATAAAGAGAGAGACAAGAAGGAATGCCACATCTGGAGCTGGTAATGTTCGCAAGATATAACAAATCTGTTATATCCCCTAACTCTTCTAAAATAAACCTAACAAGGGTTGGAGGCTGGTGGGTGGGGAGTTGAGGAGGAATGAAAACAGACAACACAGATAGAACGTTATGGTAAGTACATAACTTCTTTATCTGATGATGTTGTCAATTTTCATTCTGTCCTCGACTGATGGGACAGAGTTGCCAGCTACCTTATATCCAGGGTGGACTCATGGAAGAATACTCCTAAACACCGCTGAGGCCAATGGTGCTCCACCTCAAAAGAACAAATCCAATTTCTAATAACTGATAAAAAAATCACATTGTTCCTGCATACATCCCTGTATGTTCTTGATTATAAAATTGAGGCAACTGCCATGGATCTGATTAAATGAGCCCATATTTGTTTTGATAATGTGATGTCCATTCTGTTATTCATGTAGCCAGTAAGCTACCTGTCTACAAAAATGTGAGTCCTGGTTTACCCAATTTCATATCTGTAAAAGAAACAAATAATTAGTTTGTAGTTCTGATGCCTTTTGCTCTATGTAAGTTACATTTTTTTATTTATTTATTTTATTTATTTTACATTTGTTGACCGGGCTAGTCCAGCTGGATAATTTCCATTTTCAGTGGAGGCCCGGGGAGAAAAGCTCCACAGATTTAAAACAAGGTTATACAAATTGTAGATTTACTATAAGTTCCTTTGACAGACATTGAGTTACCATGGATACTTAATAGTCTAGATCAAGAAAAATAGAACACATATAGTGCTATCTATGTATTGAGAAAGACATTAATTATTTCTAAAACTACAATCCATTCAGGTCATTTCATACATATTAGTGTATATAGAATATAAATATATATATTTTTTTTTTTTGTGAGAACAGTAGAAACTGTACAGTCATTAGGTTGTTTGAGAACACAGAGAAAGATTGCAGTTGAGAAGTAAGGAAGTATGATAGTAGAAGGTATAAGGTTTCTCAGTCTGGATTGGTACAAGAGCAGAGCCAGAAGTTTTTAAGATGTGCAAGAAGTTGTTTTTTAAAAAGATCAAAGGAGCCTATAGAGGTAATGTGTGAGGGGAGGTTATTCCATATTTTGCCTACTGCGTTGGAAAAAAGGCAGTTACCTGCAGAATTGGCAATTCGAGTTGTGTTGACTTGAAGCTTTTCAGCAGAACGTAGTTGTTTCAAGTTATTATAAGGGATCAAGAGGTTACTGAGAGCAGGTGTTTTAGATGGTTGATATAATATGTTATGTGTTATTAAGAGTTGTTGATATATAATCTTGTTAGGAAGTTCCAACCAGTGTAAGTGTTTTAAGTTTAGACAGTGGTGTGTTCTATACTGGGATGCTGTGGCAAAGCGAGCTATATTGTGGTAGGATGTAGTAAGTTTCTTCAGGTTGCTTTTGGAGAGATTAGTGTAAATAGAGGAGGCATACAATAGGGTAGAGATAAGATGTGTTTGTGCTAAGGTGGTCCGTGCTTCTGGTGTAAGGTAGGGTTTGATTCTGTACAATGAACCAATTTTTTTATTAACTGCTTTTATAGTGTTATTGATGTGGTAATCATAGCTAAGATTATTGTCAATAGTAACACCAAGTAGTTTAGTTGTTAAGTCTGGGGAGATGAGGGAGTTATCACTTGCAGTAATAGAGAAGTTAAGTTGAGTAGATTTGTGGGTAGGTGAGAAAAGTAATAGTTTTGTTTTCTTGGGATTGAGGAGAAGACATCTTTTTGAGAACCAGTGTTCGACGATAGAAAAGGTAGATTGTGTGAGTAAGTGGAGTTCAGATTGAGTGGAAGCTGTGCAAATAATGGTGGAATCATCTGCATATTGTATACATGTAGTGTTTTGGATAGATGCTTGGAGATCATTAATAAAGATAGAGAATAAGAGTGGGCCTAGTATGGATCCTTGTGGTACTCCTAAAGAGATAGGTAGTAAGGAAGATAGACAATTTTTCCAGAGTACTGCTTGTTGTCGGTTTTCTAGATAAGAAGAGAACCAGGTTAAGGAGGAGGTATCCAAAGCAAGGGATTTTAATATGTGTAGTAGAAGAGTGTGGTTGACCATATCGAAGGCTTTTGACAGGTCTAGGAAAAGAGAAGAGGTTAGTTTGTTGTTGTTACGATTACAGTTGATAGTGTTGGTAAAGGAAAGTAGAGCAGTGGTAGTACTATGTGAAGGTCTAAATCCATGTTGAGTGTTTGCTAGTAGGTTGTTATGAAGGAGATGGTTAAGTAGTTGTTTGTGTATACATTTTTCCATGATTTTAGCTAGTTACATAGTTTACATATATAAACAACAAAGACTATCAGTGAGTTAAAACACTTGCAATATATACAAAAAACAAATAATTAATCAATTACATAATTAAACTATCAAATCACATAGATTAGATATATTTAAAGTCATAGTCTTAAACAAGACATTGCCAGTTACATTCTCTGTTCATTCCATGTGGATACAAAGTCCCAAATTTCATAATCAGAATGCATTCCTTTTGTCTTAACACTTTTATATTCTCAATATTTCCATGGTGAACATTCTTTTGTTTCTCCAATATATTTATTTTATTCATTTTACACATTGTTTACATATAGCACATTTTTTTCGCAAGGGAATGTTCCCAAATTCTTCACAACATTTAATTCATTAATACAGGGCTTTTATAAATGCTGTGTATCAAAAAGTCCTGTATACTTTTCCTTTCTATATGATGTCATTAATTTTATATTTTTCAGTGATGCTATATCTTTTTTAATAAAGTTCCAATATTCCATAATGATTTTATTACCAATCATAGAGAAGTTAGTGTACTTTGTAACAAAAAACATTCTCTCCTGTTCAATCCCATATTTATTGTTACCTTCATAGTTATTTTGTCTAATAGTGCCTTTACTCTGTTTAAAGGCTCTATACAAGCTATTTTCTACATTATCTGGGTTATACCCTCTAATTTTGAATATCTCAGCTACTTTATAGGCCTCCCTAAAAGCCATATCAATATCAGAATTGATGTCTTTAATGACATCATATAGAAAGGGGAAAAGTATACAGGACTTTTTGATACACAGCATTTATAAAAAGCCCTGTATTAATGAATTAAATGTGAAGAATTTGGGAACATTCCCTTGCGGAAAATGTGCTATATGTAAACATGTTGTAAATGAAGTGAATAAAATAAATGGCAAAATTTTTGTTACAAAGTAAAGGTGTTTGAGAAATGATGTTGATAGGCAAAATGTCTTGTTTAAGACTATGACTTTAAATATATCTAATCTATGTGATTTGATAGTTTAATTATGTAATTGATTGTTTTTTGTATATATTGCAAGTGTTTTATGAGTTTTACTGTTTGTAAAAAAAAGGTTGGCTGCGGGCTCGAGAGAGAAGAACTGTTCAAAAAAAAAAATTTTATTGGAAGGTAGAGCTGGGACTCACTGATAGTCTTTGTTGTTTATATATATACATCTTGTTTGCTGTTGTTTGAATATGACAAGTGAGTCCATGTGCTCCTTTCCTAGAATATTTAGAGAGACTGGTATGGAGATGTTTAATCGGAATGGAGAAAATAAGTAATTTGCCTAATGACACTGGTACATCAATGATAAAGAATGTAGTACCAGAAGCCACAGGAGACTCAGGCTTTGGTATTATAAAGAAATGGGAAAATTCCAGGAAGAGAACTACTACAAATCCTTTTGCTATGGTAGGCAAAAAGAACATTATTTCTGATAATCCAGATGTACAGGACTTGTGTTCTAAACTTGAAAGATTGATTTTTAAAGAAACATCTACTTTCTACAATATTGGCAGTCTTGAAAGATATATTGAACTGGATATAACACCTAGAGGGTTAAGGTCTATTAAGAATCCATCAACACCATTTGACCTTACTAATGAAGCAGAAGTTAAATTTCATGAACGATGGATAGCAGCTGCACATCGGTGTAGTTTAGAATGGGTGTCAATTTTAATTGAAAGAGATAATATGAAAAAAGACAAACTTGTAGTTGAAACCAAACAAGTTTGTGAACAACTGGTAAATATTACATCAAATTCTACATTAGAGAATTTTCAGGTATTAATACCAAATTAAGCAGTTATGAAAAAGAAAGAAAAATCTAAACTAACTAGAGACATTCGAGACTATGACCACAAGAGAGCTTTCAAAGAAACAGGAGAAAGAGTGTATCTTTTTCAGAAAAATATGCCAGTAAGAACTTCCTGTCCTTCATGGGAAGAAGATGACAGAGAAACCTTTCCTAGACTACCAGTTGCAGCAAACCCAGAAGCACTTCACAAAACCTACTCAGAATCGAATGGATATGATACCAATACCAGGAAAATGGACAACATAAGAAAGGTAGATGGACATAACTTACATAGCAATTATGTTGTTAACTTGTCGAGTTATAAACTAGACAAGATAGAATTGTCTGTTTTAGAGAAGGGTTTAAAATTTGTACCCACATGCTTACCCAAAAAGTATGAGGTTAAAACTGAATTGTTCCAATTATGCCGAAAAATGCATTTAAAGGAACACTTCTTTAGATTAAATAAAACGACTGAGTTAGATACTAACTGTGATGTTTTACTATCACTAGATAGTGAAACAGAAAGTGAAGAAAGCTTTTATTCATGTGCATCGAGTAGTGAAGAGGAAAATAATGCTTATGACTTATTAAATACACATATGCTTAAAGATAATAACTATTTTTTACCTTCATGTAAAAATTCTAATATAGTACGATTTGAATCTCTATTGAATATAATGCTGGAAAAGGAAATAGAGGGCTTTATGAATAAAAAGCATAATTATAATTTAACAAAATTAGAATGGGAAAAGTTGCAACAACTGAGTAAAAACTGCAATATAGTTTTTAAACAAGCAGATAAAGGGGGAAAATTAGTTATATTAAATTCTCATGATTACTATAGTATGTGTATGCAACATTTAGATAACAACAATGTATATTGTAAAACTAACATTAATCAGCTATGTCAAGCAGAAAAGGATTTTGAAAAACTATTACAGAAAGGTGTGAGATTACACTATCTGAGTCAAATGGATATAAACAGAAAAATAAATGTAAAGAACAGAAAAATTGCAAAATTCTTTTGCCTACCTAAAATTCATAAAGATCTGAACCGACCGCCTGGTCGGCCTATTGTGTCAGCTTTTGGATATTTTACTTATAATCTTTGCATCATGTTACATGAAATACTGATAAAGAAAGTTCTGTTGTTACCTTCTTATATACAAGATTCATATGATTTTCTAAGGAAAATAAAAGATATATATTGGGGTGAGAACATGTACTTTATTACGGTGGATGTAGAGAGTCTCTACACCAACATTTCCCATATTTTGGGCTTGGAAGCCATAAAATTCTTTTTGAATGATAGTCCTAAAACATATTATGTCTTGGAATTGGTGGAATTCTGCTTGAAAAATAATTTTTTTGAATTTAATGGCATTGTTTATAGACAAGTTACAGGTACTGCTATGGGAGCCTATGCTAACCTGTTTATGGGGCTATTTGAAAATGAACATCTTTATAGGTTGCCTTTCTTTCAAAATAATGTTCTAAGGTATTTTAGATTTATTGATGACCTAATTTTCATTTGTCATGGGGATTGGGATACATCAGATAATTTCATTGATGAATTAAATAATAACAGATTTGGTATAAAATTTAGTGACATACAAAAGGGAAATCAGGTTAATTTTTGGATATTGGGCAATAATGGCTTTCCCATATATACTAGCATTCATAGAAAATTTGATGAAATAAGCTGGAAAATGTGGGGAGATAGTTGCCATCCCCCCCATACGTTGTCAGCCATCCCCTATGGGGAATTTTTGAGAATAAAAAGACTCAATTCTGATATTGATATGGCTTTTAGGGAGGCCTATAAAGTGGCTGAGATATTCAAAATTAGAGGGTATAACCGAGATAATGTAGAAAATATATAGAGCCTTTAAACAGAGTAAAGGCACTATTAGACAAAATAACTATGAAGGTAACAATAAATATGGGATTGAACAGGAGAGAATGTTTTTTGTTACAAAGTACACTAACTTCTCTATGATTGGTAATAAAATCATTATGGAATATTGGAACTTTATTAAAAAAGATATAGCATCACTGAAAAATATAAAATTAATGACATCATATAGAAAGGGGAAAAGTATACAGGACTTTTTGATACACAGCATTTATAAAAAGCCCTGTATTAATGAATTAAATGTTGTGAAGAATTTAGAAACATTGGATTGCGGAAAATGTGCTATATGTAAACATGTTGTAAATGAAGTGAATAAAATAAATGGCAAAATTTTTGTTACAAAAGGCAAATATACATGTATGAGTAAAGGTGTTGTGTATGTCATATTCTGTGATTGTAATAAATACTATATTGGAGAAACAAAAAGAATGTTAGCAGATAGGATAAAAGAACATATTAGAGATGTCAAAAATAATAAAATTACTAGCCCTATTGCTGAGCATTTTAACTCAGTACACCATGGAAATATTGAGAATATAAAAGTGTCTGTTTTGGAACATGTCCCATTAAATTATAATGATGTTGATAGGCAAAAAAATATGTTAAGACAAAAGGAATGCATTCTGATTATGAAATTTGGGACTTTGTATCCACATGGAATGAACAGAGAATGTAACTGGCAATGTCTTGTTTAAGACTATGACTTTAAATATATCTAATCTATGTGATTTGATAGTTTAATTATGTAATTGATTATTTGTTTTTTGTATATATTGCAAGTGTTTTATGAGTTTTACTGTTTTACTCTGTAAAGGCTGTTGGCCGAGGCGCTAGAGAAAGAACTGTTCAACGAAATAAATTTTATTGGAAGGTAGAGCTGGGACTCACTGATAGTCTTTGTTGTTTATACATAGTTTACATAGTTGCCTACAAACATACAATAAAAGTAGTCATTGTTTGCCACATTTGTCTTTTGGTAAGAATATTGGTAACTTGATGAACTGATTAAAATTAGATTTTGATAATACTTTGGGCAAAAAGATGCCTCAGTTCATAACTTGACTTTATCTTTGTGAAAAATCAGATGCGGTGGTTTCTCAGATCTGACAAATTAAAATCACAGTCATTTGCAGGTTTAAAGGGGGGAATGGATAACAGCTTGCCGTACCAGATTCCAATCCCATGAAGAAGTAGTATCTTTTAAACAGATGCCTTAACAAACGTATGCCTTGTAAGGAAGCTTTATAAAGCTTGTAGGAAGCTAGTGAGGAATCATCAGTTCCACTACTGAAATTAGTAATTGCTGCCACCTGAACTTAAACTGTAGATGTAGTAGCTCCTTTGTTAAAGGGGAGAGTTAAGAACTGGACAATGCTATGAATCAGGGCAGAAGAGGGTTCAACATGATTTTGAAGAGCTCAGTGTCCAAATCTTTCCTTGTAGATGGTTAAAGGGAAGACAACAATATCTGCCGGTCAGGTGCAGAGAGCATAGGTCGTCTGTCTATTAATGGGATTGGGGAAACCTAGCCATCAGCCTGAGGTTCTGAATATCTGGATGCATCATTCTTGTTGGGTGAGACAGTAAGTCTGGATTTGGATCTAAAATCCAAAGCTGCTGAATTAACTGAGGCCAAAGGAAGGGAAACTAATTCTGTGGAGGCCAGCAATGGGCAATAATGATGAATTGTCCTTCAACTGGACACCTTTCTGTAGAATTTCTGGAACCAAAGAAATTGGAGAATATGGATAAAGGTGGTCAATCTTGAAAAAGTGCATCTCTCAATAATTCCCCTTGTGCAAGGAATAGGGCATAAATAGTTGCTGCATTGTTGCTTAGGGGAGAGGTAAAACAAAAACTGCAGCAAGGCTGGCCCCACTGACAGAAAAACATTTCCACCACATTCCTGTTAAGGAACCACTCATGAGGTAGAAGAATGCACCTTCTCAGTTTGTCCTCTATCACACTGGATGTCCCAGGAATGTGCACTGATATGAAAAAGCATTTAGATGAAATTGCTCATGTTACCCCCTGAGCGCATCTCGACAGAGGGGTTAAGATCTGGTTCCTCCTTGTTTGTTGAAGTACAGGATAATTGACATGATGTTTGTTTCGGTCGCAATTGTTCCTAAAGGGAGAACATCCTGAAAAGCCTGCAACACTAACAGCATTGCTCTCATCTCTAAAACACTGATATAGAAATTGGCCTTCTCAGGTGACCATATCTTGGACTGTCTTTCCCAGGTAATTCCCCTCTGCCTGGGCTGGGAATCATCTGTAGTTAGTATGGCCTTGGGCTGGGGGGAGGGGGGGGCGGTAGTAGAAACAGCCTTGTAAAACTTGATCTGACTGAATCCATCACTTGAAATCTGTCTTACATAAGCTGGTGATTCGTACAGAAATGGACATGGGATGAGGAAGTATGACCACTATGAGGCAAGCATCCAATGAAGAATTTTCATATAAAATCTTGGCTAATGGTATTAGTGTTAACGGTTGCAGCCACTGATCCCACAGCTTGAAGAACCAAGTTGCTGGAGTCTTGGTATTGAGAACTTTTTTTTTTTTTTTTGTAGTTTATAGTTATACGCAAAAGGGCACATGTATGGACAATCTTTTCTCATGACATCATAAGCTTACACTTGGCGGGACGGAAATGAGCCAGTCATCTAGATATGGAAACACATGGAATCACTGTAGTCTCAAGTGAGTTGCTACTACTGCCGTACACTTGGCATTCATAAGGGCTGTGGTGAGATCAAAGGGAAGTACACCAAACTGATAATGACTGGCTACCAGTCAGAAGCATAATGACCTTTAGGAACGCCTGCTCATTTATTTTTCTGACTGGGGAGGAGGAAGGGAAAAAGATATCTGTTGTAAACTCTAGTCAGGTTTTCTGGTGTAGGAAAAAAATAACCCGCTGAATGCCTGTAGAGGAAAGTTTAAATTCTGTAGCTGTTGAGACATTTCCACTGTTTTAGCTGGTACTACAGCCAATGCAACCAGTAGTATTTTAACATGCACTATGTTCATTCGTAGTGAACTGCGAATACCATTTGGTAATATAGCTAATAAAAGGATGTGTAATGAGCTGTGTGCCCTTCCAAAGGCCATGGTTGCCTACAATGGGTACCATATGGTCATTGTGAAAAGTGCAATTGTACAAAATATGCTATGTTAGTCCATAGCACTGGCTATGCTTTGTTAAGGTAAAACATATGGGTGTGACGCTTGTAGTTCAGTGCTGCCCAAGACCTATAATACTACATTTCTGACTCTATTCAGTACATTATTTCTATGATGGACATATCTCTTATCATTACTGAGAAGTCATTTCCATAGTTATATGTGTGATAAAACACAGCAAAAGCTGCTCTGATAACATCTGTTGGAAAATCAATGGCAGGACGAGTATTATTTGTGTGCCATTGTGAACACATTTTATGTTATACTTGTAATTCTGACACACAGTCTTGGGAACAACATAGTGGTGTAGCCATAACAGTGACATGCAAAGTGTACAGTTGCTTTTGTTGGCATGCTTAGATGTCACTTCACCATTAGCAGACTATTACTTCATTATTTATTTATTATATTAATGTATATTTGTAGCTCTGAGCAGTGTCTGACAGCATGGGATACTAAATGCCAGCCAAGGACAGAGTAATGAAATGTATTGTACTAGGTATCATACCTCTCAATCTCTTAGCACAAGAAATCTAGACAGGTCAGAAATAATGGGGGAAACAAGGGACCAAAAATAGGGACAGATTTTAAATACTACTCCTATAAAGTTAGAAGTCTGTTGGAATGACAGACTTTGCATTATTATGTAATTTCTGAAAGATATGAAGTCTGAAACTCAAATGTCTGTCATTATTTGGTATTATTTAGTGACTTCAATCCTCAATGATTTGCCAGAAAGAACTGCAAATTTGATGATGAACAGACCAAAAAATATGAGGCAAAAAATCTAGACCTTGTTCGAAAATCTGGACAGTTGAGAGGTATGCTGGGTATCTCCAGATTTAGTAGGTGGCTTGAACTACTGCGTGTGTGTGTGTGTGTGTGTGTGTGTGTGTGTGTGTGTGTGTGTGTGTGTGTGTGTGTGTGACTATCATACTATCAGAGGGTCTCGAGCCTGAAGAAGGCTACTTTGCACAATCATTTTATTATATTAAGGCACCGTACCTGAGGCCAGGTAACCTCTCGGATCCTAAGTTTATACAACTGGTTTTGTATCCAAAAGTATCAGATCCGAAGACAACTAAACCCCTCGGATCTGAGAATCAAGCAAACTGCAATTTTCACCCAACACAAAAAACAGAGCGAGTGCAGGTAAACCAAAGCTCTAATATGAACAGAAGATGACTCATGATGGAAGAATACAATCCCTAAAATGGCTAAAAATAGCAGAATCCGTGTTAGCATGCATAAAGTCCAAAAAAAGAAGTTATGTACCTACCATAACGTTCCATGTTAGTTGTCTTCTTCTCGCCTTCTTTCTTGCTGGCTGGGTTTGGAGCCGATCCTCGGCTCCGACTCGGCCATCTTCAAAAGCTCGAGAGCTGCTTACCGGCTCGAGGCCCCCCTATATCCCATGATGCCTGGTGCTAGATACCCAGATCCCGTTTGTTAAGTCTAACTGCAGACATAATAATAAAGAAATCCTATCCTAGAATGCATAAATCCTACTGGAGAGACTACTAGTCAGAAAGGAATAGCCAGAGAAGACTCATCCAGTGGAAAATCAAGAAGAACTCTTCTCAGTCCACTAGGATAGGAGGATGGAGGGTGGGACGCAAGAAAGAAGGCAAGAAGAAGACAACTAACATGGAACGGTACCGTAGGTACATAACTTCTTTATGTTAAGTTGTCTATCTCGCCTTCATTCTTGCTGGTTGGGACAGTGTCCCTAGCACCTAAAAACCTGGGTAGCTCATCGGAAAAGACTCTTCAGAACAGTGGAACCAAAATCAGCTGTGCTCCTGGAAACCAAATCCAACTTGTAATGAGAAATGAAAGTATGTGGGTTGGCCCATGTAGCCGCAGCACAAATAGAATCCATGGGCAACCTAGCCTGAAAGGCCACCGAAGTAGCTAAAGCTCTGGTGGAGTGACCTTTTGGTTTAACTGGCAATTCTTTATTCCTCAGTTGATATATGAATGTGATGACAGAAGTCAACCACCTGGATAAGGTTACTTTGGAGACCAGAAGACCTTGTTTACCTACTGCATAAGACAGGAAAAGTTGATCTGATTTTCTAATGTCCTTGGTTCTGAGCAAATAAAAGCGTAGCTGCTTGTGAACACCTAACGATGCAACTTATATTCCGTCCTGTTGGAGTGGTTAGGGAAAAACACAGGAAGGTCTATGGACTGATTCAAGTTACTCTTTGAAGAGACCTTAGGAAGGAAGGATGGATTAGTCCTAAGAACAACCCTATCATTGTGGAACACAAGGTATGGGGGATGGACAGAAAGAGCCTGTAGTTCCGAAACTCTTCTGGCTGAAGTAATAGCTACAAGGAAGAGGGTTTTCCAAGATAAGAACTTCAGCGAACAAGAAGCTGCAGGTTCGAAAGGGGGCAAAATTAGTGAAGTTAAAATCAAATTTAAATCCCACGGTGGTGGAGGATCTCTCACTGGGGGCCTGAGCGGAGTGGCTCCTTTGAGAAAGGCTTTACACAGCTTATGGGCCATGATATTATTTTCCGACAGGCCAATGTGAAAATTTGAAATTGCCGCTAACTGGTCTCTAATTGTAGCTGAAGCAGAACTAGCATGGAAGAGTTCTGCTAGAAATTCCAAAATGGAGTGCACTGGGGCTGAAAAGGGGTCTATGCTTTTTGCCTCTGCCCAGGAAGAAAAACGTTTCCACTTACTAGCGTAAGTTTTTCTGGTCATAGACTTGTGTGATGACAAAAAGATTTCTCGCACAGATGGGGAAATATCTGGGAGCCTTGCTAGGGTTGGAAGTGGAGCAACCACGCTGTGAGCTGGAGAGTGTGCAGGGATTAGTGCAGCGCGCCCGATTGATGAATCAGGAGGTCTGGAACTAGGTCCACAGTCCAAGGCTGTTCAAGAAGATAGGAGCGCAGGAATGGAAACCATATTTGTTGAGGCCAGTAAGGAGCAATGAGGATCATTTTGCAACCCGAAACGGCAGCCTTCTGAATCAATTTCGGTATGAGGGGGAAAGGAGGAAATGCATAAAGAAGTCCCTGGGGCCAATCGTCGACTAGAGCGTCTCTGGGGGGAAGCCCAGGGAGTGGAAGGAGACAGAAGAAATTGCTGCACTTGCTGTTGAAGGGAGTTGCAAAAAGGTCACAGCAAGGTTGGCCCCATCTGCGGAAGATTTGGTCCGCAACCACCTGGTTCAGAGACCACTCGTGAGGCATGAGAATTGCTCTGCTCAGTCTGTCTGCTATAACGTTGGACTTCCCAGGGATGTGCGTTGCAATCAGAAACCGTTGGGAAGAGATCGCCCATTGCCAGAGTCGGAGTGCTTCTCGACATAGGGGTAAGGACCTGGTTCCCCCCTGCTTGTTGATGTACCACACTACGGACATATTGTCCGTTTGAACTGCAATGGTCCTGGCAGGAAGACAGTCCTGAAGAGCCTGCAACGCTAAGAGCACAGCCCTCATCTCCAAGACATTTATGTGCAGATGATACTCGTGAGGTTGCCAGGTGCCTTGGACTGCTCTGCCCTGATAATGCCCCCCCCCCACCCGATCAGGGAGGCATCCGTGGTCACTGTAGCCACTGGAGGGGGAAGAACAAATGGTCTGCCCTGGAGCACTGATGTGGAGACCATCCACAACGCAAGGTGTTTCTTGCATGCCTGAGTGATCATAATCGTGTAAGACATGGGAAGTTGCTGGAAGGACCACTGGGTGAAAAGAAGCCACTGGAGAACCCTCATGAGAAAACGAGCTAGAGGAACAAGTACGATAGCTGCTGCCATGAGACCTAGCGTTTGAAGGACAAACCTGGCTTGAATCCTTTTGCATGCTAATAAACCTTGACATGCTGACGAGTCACTGAAACCCTGTCTGGTGGGAGGTTCGCTAACATGTCTTTGGTATTTAAATTTGTGCCTATAAAGGTGATAGATTGACAGGACAACAATGCAGACTTTTCAAAAGTTATTGTGATACCTAGCCTGGAGTAAGTGTCGATGGTGCAGTCTCTGGCTCGCAGAAGGTGATGTCTGGTGGTAGCAGTGAGGAACCAGTCGTCGAGATATGGAAACACCTGGAATCCTTGCCGTCTCAGATGAGCGGTAACTACTGCCATACATTTGGTAAACACCCTGGGGACTGTGGTGAGACCAAAGGGCAGAGCTCTGAACTGATAATGGCTGTCTCCCAGCCGGAAGTGGAGGAATCTTCGGAAGTGTCTGTCCATTTTTATGTGGTAGTACGCATCCTGAAGATCTATGGAGCACATCCAATTGTCCTGACCCAGAAAGGGTAAAATGGAATGAAGCGTGACCATCCGGAATTTTGTTCTTTGTACAGACTTGTTTAGTCTGCTGAGATCCAAACTGGGTCTCCAGTCCCGTCTTTTTTGGTACCAAAAAAAACCTTGAGTAAATTCCGGATCCTTGTTGGTCTGCTGGGATTGCTGGATGGCCCTTTTTCTCAGCGGTTTTCAGACTTCTTGCACTGCTTGGTCCCTTAGATTGGGTGGAACATCTGGAAGGGACTTGTATGACTTTAAGGGGGTGCAAACGAAGGGGATTCTGTAGCCTCCGGATATGACGGACTGTACCCATTTGTCTTGTGTTATGTCTCGCCAGGCTCCTGGGTACAGTGATAGTCTTCCCCCAACTGCCTCCAGAGGTGAGCAGCCGGGCAACCCTTCAGGGATGCTGGAAGGGCTTGTCAGAGGAGGATTCTCTGCTGCCCTGGTTTTGCGGACCCCCTCTGCCACTAGGGCGGCACCTGTTATTGTTCTCTCCTCTGCCCCTGGAGGGAAACTCACCACGTGTGTCCGGCAAGGCTACTTGGGATTTCCGGAACCACATTATCCCACTCTTCTGACCGTTAGGATATAGTCTGGAGGGAGTGGAAAAACGGGCTCCTACAGCAGAGGGAGTCTTGCCTTCCTGCTCACACCTGATAAGGGTATCTTTCACCTGTGATCCAAAGAGAGAGGAACCATCAAAGGGGGTGTTGGTGAAAGACGCTCTGAAAGGTTCCGCAAAGTTACATAGCCGCATCCAAGTGTGCCTCCTTAGGGCCACGCCTGTACCTGTGGCTCTACTCGCTCCATCGGCTGCATACAAAATGAGCCGCATGGAGGAGTTTACCACAGAATTAAGAGTTGCCAGCTGGGAGGCTGCCTTAGCCTGGGCCCCCTCAGCTGATGGATCTTGGAGGGTATCTCCAAGCTCTTTTAGGAGATCCCTCTGAAGACGGGTAAAGTGGCACAGGTAATTCAGAGACCGCATGGAAAAGGTCGCTGAAGAGAACATCCACTTCCCATATCTGTCCATCATCCTGGACTTCTTATTTGGGGGATGGACAGATGAAAAGGTTTCAGCCAACTCCTTCTTTGTTGCCGCTGCTACCACCATGGCATCAACGGGGACACCCTTGGTCAAGAACTGTTTGTCCTGCGGGGCAGTAATGAATTTTGCAGGTCTTCTAGGGGTCAGTTCTACTGTGTCTGGAGCCGTCCATGCCTTTCGAGCCACCACAGACATCAGTGGGTTGAAAGGTGGAGACACCCAGGAGGTGGAAGGTCGGGATCCAAACACATCCAGGAATACCGACTCATCCTTGGAAGGGCTTAGGGTAGTCCAGTTTCCCCTCTGCCTAAGCATCTCAAGGATGTCTGAGAAGGAGACATCTTCAGAGGGGGATCCTGGGGACCCTTCCGACTCCTCTAAGTCGGTATCCAATGTAATAGACTCGGAGGAGTCAACATGCTTCCTCTTGCATTTTCTCTTGCGAGGTGGCTCCTGTGAAAGATCAGGGGAGGCCTCGGAAGAGGAGGATACACCCAAGGAGGTGTCCTGGAGCACTGGATCCCCATGCTTAGGGTCTGGAGGAGGGGCAGAGGCTGACGCAGGCACCCTAGGGGGAGGAGCCGATGGGGTCGATCGTGGGACTGACTCAGGGGCCAGCACACTCCTCATCACCTCGAAGGCGTGCCTGCCCAGACGCAGAAAAGGCTCAGGCTCCGACGAAACCAAAAGCCCTCCCCGCACCAAGGGAGACGGCTCCGAGGCAGATGTGGGAGCCAAGCTCACCTGCGCCGAAGCACCGAGAGGGAGAGCGGGGTTGGACAAGGGTCCGATGCCACTCACCCCCTCGGAGCCGACGAGGGAGTCTCGGCGCCCAGATCCCTCCAGGGAAGGTACCATGGAAGGGATCGGAGCCAACAAAGGAACCGAAAGGGAGGGTATTGGTGCCGACGGTTCCACGACTTGAACCCCAACGAACTCCTGCTCTGAGCACAAAGGAAGAGTCGGAGGAGGAATATCAATAGCTGTGGACGGAGCAGACTCCTGATGAGGAGGGCTGGACAACATTTTGGCAAGGGCCTGCGACTTCAAGAGCCTACTGACCACTCTTTCCAAATCATGGTCCGAAAGTCTAGAGGACCGAGAAGAGTGGGACGATGATTGGTGACTACGCTCCAATTGGAGCAGGGGCGACTTTGGAGCCGAACCTATCGACTCCAAAGAAGGAGACCTGGATCTCTTTCGACTCTCAGCCGGCTCCGAAGACCGTGTCGGAGCCGACTGGGAGGGAGGGACATTGGTTCCAGCCGGAGCCGAAATGGATTGTGAGGCTTCACCCAACGACTGCTCCGAACTGGGAGCAGTGAATCTTGGGGTTTAAGCAGACCCCTCAGAATCAATTTATTTTTGCGCTCCTGCAGGACTCTTGGACTGAAGGCATGACAGATGGAGCAAGAGTCCTGCAGGTGCACAGCGCCCAGACAATAAACACAAGAAGTGTGACCATCTGTCAGAGACATCTTCTGACAGCATGAGTCACACTTCTTGAATCCGGACGGTTTTGGATCCTTGGACATTCTTGGAAGAAACCCAAGGACAAGTTTTCACACAAAAAGTTAAGGTAACCGATAAAAATATTAATACCCTACAGTTACCACAACCCACTACAAGTGCTACGACCACAAAGAAAAACAAACTTATCACTAACACTACAGGTTATAGAGAAAAAGTTTTTTTTTTTTTTTTTTTTTTTTTAAAGGAGATAGAAAAGAAAGGTTAACCTCTAACTCAAACGGAAAGAACCTTTCTGTGGAAAAGGGAGAGAAGGGGGGGGTACTCGATAATTTAAATGAGTTTCTTAGGAAGAGAAAGCTATTTAGAGGAAAAAAACTAACTACAATAAAGTCTAACGACTAATTCTACACTACAATACAGTAATTTTTAGAGGAAAACAACAGTAATAATAAAGAAGCATATACGACCTGAGCCAGTAGAACAACCTCGCAGCAGAAGCGGCAAACGAGATCTGGGTATCTAGCGCCAGGCATCATGGGATATAGGGGGGCCTCGAGCCAGTAATCAGCTCTCAAGCTTTTGAAGATGGTCGAGTCGGAGCCGAGGATCGGCTCCAAACCCAACCGGCAAGAATGAAGGCAAGACAGACAACTTAACATCCCAACATATATCACAAATCCGTGAGTTCAGTTCTCCGTAATCTGCTGGAAAGCCACAGTGTTCATAATCAACAGGTCTAATGTTGAGGCAATAACACTGGACTGTAAAAGCTAAGAGGACTACTCCAGAAACATCTACCTCCTTATGTCTGATCCAAAAAGACTTAGGATCCAACCATATGTGTCACCCTGCGAAGGATATGAAGACTTAAAATCAAATGCCTGACAAGAAAAAACTGTATTGCATCCAAAGAGGGCAGTCAAAGGAGTCCTCGGATCCGACACCATAGCTCTCAGACTGCTGGCGCACAATACAAAAATCCAGCCAATCAGCAAAAGACCTTTGAGATGTAATTATACCTCTGAACTTCTCAGTGCAAGAAACCTGAACAAGGACAGAAAAAATGGCAAATATAGGGTGAGAAGTAAAGTACTGTTCCTAAAAACGGACAAAGCCACTAGAATAACAGATCCTGCAATACCATATAGTTTCCGAAGGACCTAAAGTGAGAACTCAAAAGTCTGCTGTTAAGTGACTTCAATGTCAAGGATTCATCAGAAAAACACAAACCCCATGACATTCTGCAAAAGAGTGTACAGTTGAGAGAGGTGGGGAATGTCCAATGGATGGTCAGCACACAGGAGACTATCAGATCACAGGAACTTTCTCATCGTACCTCTCAACATATCTTTCCCCCTTTGCTTTCATTACAAAGTTAGAAAATTAACAGAATAAGAGGTTTTGCACTAGAATGGAGTATCGGAAGATGCAAAATCCAAAAATCAAATGTCTGTCAGCACTTCCTGACTCAGTTCCACATAATCTACCAGTGAATTGCCATAAACCACAAAAAAAAAAAAAAAAACATTAGGAATGGACGAAAACCATAAGTCAAAAGGTCCGGTTCCGATGCTGACAACACACAAAAAAAAGTTATGTACTCACCATAAAGTGCCATCTGCGTTGTTGCCTCTCATTTGTTCTTCAACCTGTGGGTTCGGATGCAAGGATCCGTGCCGACTCAGCAGCATACTAAAGCTTGAGGATCAGAAATCTGAGCTCCTTCCCCACCCATAAAACTCCACTCCCCCACATCCCTCAGATTGAGTCTGTTGCACAACATGCATTATCTTACCTTATAACTGCATATATATATATATATATATATATATATATATATATATATATATATATCTTCAGGAGCTCAAACAGCAAGGGAGTATTTTATATATATATATATATATATATATATATATATATATATATCCCCACTAGGTCCTAGAAAGAGGTAGGGGGATGGAGGGAGGGAAGGTTGAAGAACAAATGAGCGGCAACAACTCAGATGGAACGTTATGGTGAGTATATAACTTCTTTATTGACGCTGTTGCCTTTATTTGTTCTTCAACCTGTGGGACAGAGTCCCCAACTACAGAAGAACTTGGAAGGCCCTCATTGAAGAATATTCTGGAACACAGCAGAACCAAAGGAAGCTCTGTTCCTGGAAATAATGTCCAATTTGTAATGAGATATAAAGGTATGGGGGTTTGACCAGGTAGCGGCTGCACAAATCTCATCAATGGGAAGTTTAGACCAGAAAGCTGAGGAAGTGGCAACAGACCTGGTGGAATGTACCTTAATATGACAAGGCAAAGGGATGGCCTTTGTAGAATAAGCAAGTGCAATGCAACTAGTAATCCAGTTGGCCAGGGTCACCTTGGAAACTGGTTTTCCTAGCTTGGTCTTTGAAAAAGAAATGAAAAGCTTGTCAGATCTTCTGAAAAGTTTAGTCCTATCCAAATAGAATCGACATTGTCTGTGCACATCCAGCATATGAAGCTGGTACTCTGTTTTGGAAATTAGGAAAAAAGACAGGAAGATTAATATACCTGGTTTATGTTAGCCTCAGAAGCAACCTTGGGCAGAAAGGAAGGGTTAGTATGCAAAGTAACTCTATCTTTGTCAAAAATTAAATATGGAGGCTTACAAGATAAAGCCTGTAATTGAGACACACTCTTAGCTGAAGTGATGGCCACTAAAAAGACAGTATTCAGGCCAAAAAACTTTAAATCAACCTTAACAAAAGGCTCAAAGGGAGGCGACACTAGAGCTTGCAAAACCATAGTAAGGTCCCAAGGTAGAGCAGGATCCTTAATAGGAGGATGAAGAAGAACAATACCTTTTAAAAATGCCTTGTACAAATTAGACGAGGCCAAATAGAGTGAATTTTCCCCAATGTGAAAACTGGAAATGGCCACCAATTGCACTTTCACCATAGAGAAACTAGCTTAGTTATGAAAAATGGATGCCAGAAAATCTAAAACAGCAGAAACAGGAGTCGTAAAGGGGTGAAGATTGTTCTGATGAGCCAAATGCAGAACCACTTATACTTGCTATTGTATATTTTTCTCATGGAAGGTTTGTGAAATGCAATCAAAATTTTCCTAACTTGGGATGAAAGCCTGGGAGTTCTAGCCATCAATGGAACTGGGTGGGGGTGTCCCAAAGGGTGGGACAAAAGATCTGAACAGGGATCCAGAGTTCAAGGTGGACAAACCAGGTGAGACCAAAGGAAAGGAAAACACTTGCTGAGGCCAAAAGAGAGCAATGAGGATTACTTGGCACTTCAACCACTTGAGCTTTTTGCAGAAACTTGGGAATGAGGGGAAGAGGAGGATAGGCATAAAGCAGACTGGGGGGCCAAGCATGGACCAGAACTTCTTTTGGTGACTGTCCTTGAGGAGGGATTAGGGCAAATAACTCGCTGCACTTGGCGTTGGAAGGAGAGACAAAGAGATCGCAGCAAGGTTGACCCCATTTCTGGAAGATCATATCCGCCACTGAAGGATTTAGAGACCACTCGTGAGGCATCCAAATGGTCCTGCTGAGCCTGTCCACCAGGATGTCTGACTTCCCCAGAAAGTCTGTTGCTACAAGAAAGTGATTGGAAGAGATTGCCTACTGCCACAACCTCATGGCCTCTTGACACAAGGGGTAAGACTTGGCTCCTCCATGTTTGCTGATGTACCAGACCACTAACATGTTGTCCATCTAAACTGAAATGGTTCCCATGAGAAGATATTTATATGCAAATTGATCTCTAGGGAGAACCATGTGCCTTGGACTGCTTGCCCCAGATAGTGTCCTCTCCACCTGAACTGGGACGCATCCGTGGTCACTGTAGCCTTGAAGGAGATCCTCCAATTGGAGCTACCAGAGAAGAGATTAAGTGCAAGCTCGAGAGATTCTGTTTGGATGATTCAATGGATATGAAAGAAGGGACCATTGGGCCTCCAAGGTTCATTGAAGTACTCTCGTATGAAGGTGTGCTAACGGAACAAGAGTAATTGTGGCTGCCATGGACCCCAAGGCTTTTAGAACAAGACTTGCCAGGGGAGAAAGAATATCCATGATTTGCTTGATATGAGATCTCAAGGTGGAGATTCTGTCCAGAGAGAAGAGTTAAAGAACAAATGATGTTCAGGCAGGCCCCAATGAAGTCTATTATCTGTACTGGATGGAGTTGAGACTTTTGACTGATGGAGATGCCAAGGGTCGAAGCTAGATGGAACAGGACATTTCTGGCTTCTAGGAGTTGATGCCTGGTGGGAACATTTAGGAGCCAATCATTCTAATAGGGAAACACATGGAATCCTTGCAGTCTCAGGTGAGCTGCCACTACTGCTATGCATTTGGTGAACACTCTGGGGGCTGTGGTGAGACCAAAAGGGAATACTCTGAACTTGTAGTGACTGGCTCCCAACCGAAAGCAGAGGAACCTTCTGGAGCGACTGTTCATCTTGATATGATAGTACGCATCCTGAAGGTCTACAGAGCACATCCAGTCATCTTTCTGCAGGATTGGTAGAATGGACTGAATTGTGATAATTCGGTACTTTGAACTGGCAGCAGATTTGTTGAGGGTCATAAGGTCCAGAAAGTACAGTTGTGTACACTTACCATAAATGTAGATGTTAAGAGTGTATTTATTGTTGCAGTCATTACATTTGGGTAATCCTGCTGGCAGGTTGCCCTCAGTCGGCCTGAATTCCAAAGTCTTGGGTCCTGCGTCAGCTGCTGTCGCCCCTTCCCTGACATCAGGCCATCAGGGGTATAAAAGAAGCAGCCAACGCCATTTTCTTCAGTTTTTCTTGCCCCAGATGTCAGGTGCCCCCTGAAAGGGTAGCCAAAATTTATATATATAAAAAATACATGCACCAAAATAAACTTTACCTTCATCTACAAGCAAATACACAACATAGGTAGTATAAATCAGAGAAGGAAAGATAACTTCCAGCAGAAAAAAGGGGGATGGTGGTTGGGTAACCTGGACTGCAACAGTGAATACACTCGAACATCTACATTTATGTTAAGTGTACACAACTGTACTATGTTCTTCGTGTTTCACTGTTGCAGTCATTACATTTGGGTAGAGTCAGCATTAGGAGCGGCTATGAAGCCCTGCACAACTGCAGTGGTGAAGCCTGCCCTGGATTTAGAGTAGAGTGGCAGATGATAATGCTTTGTGAAGGTGTGCACTGAACTCCAATTTGCCGCCTCTAAAATGTCTCTGGTTGGTACTCCCCTGAGAAAGGCTGCAGAAGTGGTCTAATGCCCTTAGGCACTGACTTTCCATGGTGTGAATAGCAGAAACGAATGCAGTGGCTTATCCACTTAGAAATAGTCTGCTTTGAGATAGCCTTTCCTTGTGATCCTGCAGCATATGCCACTAGTAATTGCTCTGTTTCCCTGAAAGCTTTGGTTCTGTCTAAGTGGAATCTAAGCTGTCTGTGTACGTCCCAAGAATGGAGACTTCTCTCCCCCTTGTTCTGTGGATTTGGATAAAAAGTTGGCAGATGAATAATTTGGTTAAGAGCCACACTGGACACCACTTTAGGCATAAATGTTGGGTTTGTCCACAGAGAGATCCTGTCTGGATAAAACATGATAAAGGGTTCCACAGCCATGAGCACCTGTAGCTCTGAAACTTGTCTTGCAGAAGTAATTGCTAGGAGCAGAGCTGTTTTCCAAGATAAGAACTTTATATCCGCAGTTGCAGCTGGCTCAAAAGGAGGCAGGGTTGAGCTTTTCCAAGACATAGTTGAGGTCCCATGCAAGTACTGATGATCCCCTTGGAGGCCTTAAATTTTTGGCTCCTCTGAGGTACTGCTTTAATAAAGGATGAGAAAAAATTGGTGGCTCTGTATTGTAATGAACCGAAATGGCAGAGGCATGAATTTTAATTGATGAAAAAGATAGGCCTTTGTCCAGTATCTCAGTTAAATATTGCAAAATCTGAGGAATATTTGGTACAGCTGTATCAGTTCCTTGTGCCTGGCTCCAAGCACAGAATCTCTTCCATTTTCCAGCATAAGATTTTCTAGTACTAGGCCTTCTGGCTTCCAGAATGACATCCACGACAGCTTTTCTGAGAGGTGTTTTTTGTATGACTACATTATCCACCATGCTGCCAAGTTTAATGTCCTGAGTTGGCTGTGCAGGATCTGATTGTTTTGTTGGGACAGTAGACGAGGTATTTGAGGTAAGCTCCAAGCTGGGCATAGAGACAAATTCCTTAGGATTGGATGCTAGTACTGGTGTGGCCAGTCTGGGGCAATCAATATCATCTTTGGCTTCTCCTATATGACCTTTAAGAGTACCTTGGGGAGGAGAGGGAGTGGAGGAAAGGCATATACTGATAGGTTTTTCCAGCTGAAAGATAGGGCGTCCACTTTCCATGCTTGTCTGTGATAAGTCCTTGTGCAGAATCTTTTTAGTTGGTAATTGTGAGGGGAGGCAAACAGATCTATGTCCGGGCATCCCCATGTCCTTGTTATCATGCTGAAGACTTGTGGATCCAGCTTCCACTCGTGGGGATCCATGAGGTTTCTGCTTAGTTCGTCTGCCAGAGTATTTTCCTTTCCTGGCAGGAATTGTGCCTGCAGATGTACTTGGTAAGTCAAAGCTGTGTCCCACAATGTCATAGCTAGTCTGCAAAGGGGGTAAGAATGTGTGCCCCCCTGCTTGTTTATATACCACATGACCGTGTTGTTGTCTGTCTTTATCAGCAGTTGTCCCGGATGAAGTAGGTCCTTGAAGGCTGTCAGGACATTTTGAACAGCTAGCATCTCTTTTTGATTGATATGTAGATGCATTTGGTTTGTGGACCATGTGCCCTGAATGCATCTTCCTGCCATGTGGGCCCCCCAGGCATAATCTGATGAATCCATTGTTAGTGTCTCCCTGGCTGTGAATGGCTGTCCCTTGTTCTGGTGACAAGCCATTGCCCACCATCGAAACTCCTGTTGCAGGCAGGGAATGAGAGTAATCATCATTTCCAGGTTGTGGCATTGTTGAGTCCAAACACTTTTTAGGTACCATTGAAGTTTCCTCATATGCAGTCTTGCATATGGAATTAGTAGGATGCAGGATGCCATGAAGCCCAAAGCCTGCAGAATTTTTCTTGCAGATAACTGGGCCTTTGTTGCCAACATTTTGAAATAGATAGTCAGTTGCCTTTGTTTGTCTGGCATGAGATAAGCCATCTGGGCAGTTGTATTCAAGCTTGCACCCAGGAATGTTATCTTTTGAGAGGGTACTAGTTTTGATTTCTTTTTGTTGATTGTGTACCCTAGGCATCTTAGAAGTATTTTCACAAATGCCAGATGTTGAAGAAGAATGTCCTTGTTCTCTGCTTGGATTAGACAGTCGTCCAGGTAAGGATATATTTGTATTCCTCTTTGTCTGCAGAATGCAATCACTGGTGCCAGGCACTTTGTAAAGACCCTGGGTGCAGTAGATAAGTCAAAGGACAGTGCAGAGAATTGGTAATGCACTGAACCAGCCTTGAATCTGAGGTATCTTCTGTGCGATTGTCTGATTGGAACATGCAGGTATGCCTCTTTTAGGTCTAAAGTCACAAGCCAAGCATTCTTGGCCAGCATGGGCAGAAGCTGTTGCAAAGTCAACATTTTGAATTTTAGAATATCCAGGAATGTGTTTAGAATGGAGAGGTCCAGTATCCAGGCCTTATCCTTTCTGGGTACTAAGAACAGTCTTGAGTAAAATCCTTGTCCCTGCTCTTGCTCTTGTACTTGCTGAATAGCCCCCATGTCCATGAAGGAAATAACTTGCTTTTGTGCTTCTGTCCATTGATTTTTTGGCAGATCTGGCCAGCCGTTTGCCTTTGGCAGAGTATGGAAATGGAATTTGTAGCCTTGTGACACTATATTTAGAACCCACTTGTCCTGGGTTATAATGTGCCAATTCTGAGCAAAAAGTGCTAATTTTCCCCCTGAGGGTGCTGCCAGAAGATAAGAGCTTGGTGCAGGCAGGGGAAAGTCATTGGGACTGCTTTCTGTATGTTTGTGCTTTATCTTCTCCAGCTTTGGAGGTAGAAGCACCCCATTGTTTTGCCCTGTAAGAACCTTAAGTCTGGGATCTGCCCCTAGGGCATCTGGATCTGCCCCTTTGAGGTCTGTCTGACACTGGAAATGACGAATTTTTTGTAGGCCAGTGTATACTAAACCTAGGTGGCTGTACTTGTAAAAAATCTTTAACAGTTTGCATAGATTTAGCTTTGTCTTTCATTTTCTTTAACACGTCTTCTGCCTTAACACCAGAAAAAGTATCATGCTGTAAAGGTGCATCTAGTAATTTAACTTTAACATGATCAGGCAGATTTTGTTCCTTTAACCAAGCATGCCTCCTAATTACAGAATCCGTAACTGCGGCCCTGCAGGAGGCCTACAAAGAATCAAAAGCACATTGCAAAGTATGCTTTCCAACTTGTTCAGCTGCATGCAATAAATCCTGCATTTCCTTGTTTTCAGCACATTCAAAATTTAACATCATTTTCTGTTTAAGCAATCCCATGACATGTTGCTGATACTTGAGCATATGAAACTGACAGTTTAATGCTCTTATAGCCAGAGTTGCAGATATGTAAACTTTTTTCCCCATCTATCCAGTGTCCTTGAATCTCTGTCAGAGGGGGTTGGTTTTTTTGCAGCCGAGGCCTTAACTTCATTTGGACCCTGTAAAATAGTTTCTGGATCAGCAGCAGGGTTTTTAAAAAGAAATTTGTGAGAGTCAGGAACCCTGTAACATCTGTCAGGCTTAACAGGAGCTGGGGGTAAGGAGTCAGGGGTCAAACTAGATTCCGAAAACACATCATCTACAATGTCTAGCACTGGTGGAATGGCTAGAGGCCTGTGCTGAGTTAGTAAAAGGAAATCCCTGAGCCTCTTTTTAGATTCTGAAAAATCTTGACTTTCCCAGTGAAAATGCTACCTCATGGTATGCAAGGTTTCCCCAAAGGAATAATCCTCAGGAGGGGATGCTGAAGGAATAGATTCTTCAGCATCAGAATCCTCATAGGGGTGTAAAGAATATCCCTGATCAGAAGAGGAATCAGAAGAAATAGAAACCTGACCTGAAGATTCATAGTCAATGTCTTGCCTAGGCCTCTTATCAGGAGGGAGATGGGAACCCCAGATCAAGGTAATCAGGTCTTCAGCCATTTTGATTATCTGTCTTTTGGGCATAGAGGCCGGTACACGTGGCTCATGAGTTTGTTTCTTTGCTTTAGAAGATGCTTTAATCTTTGTCTTTTTAACGTAAATACGTTGAGGTCTGAATACACCCTCAGAAGCCGGTACCTGCTCAGTGGCTCTGGACCCATCTGAGGGATTAGCGCCCGAGGCTCCAATACCTTGAGTATCCAGCGGCATAGCCGACTCCACGTGGGAGTCGGTAGCAGCCTGCGACTCTAAAGTAGCGGGTGTCAGGGGCTGCGAAAGCGCCTCACTGAGAAAAGGCGACTGGCTTAGGAGAAGCTTCGTCGTTGGTTTTGGGCCTCGGTTGTTTTTCTCTATCCTTTTCCTTGCGTTTTTTGTAAACTCCGGTAGTCGGATGGCTATCCAATGACATTTCTGGATAATTAAACCGGCTACCAAAATACTTTAAAGCAAAATCATACCGATGCTTAATAGTACTTTGGATAAATCTGGCACAAAACCAACAACCAGAAACGTTGTGATCAGGGCCTAGGCAAGGAATACAGTAAGAATGAAAATCCTTATGAGGTATTTGCTTTCCACAAGTAATACAATTATTAACTTTTTCTGACATCGGTCTGGAGCAAGAAAAAAGTTTCCCCAGCGGGGTACTTAGCTTTATTGAAGACTTCGGTTCTGAAACTCCAACACGAAAATTTCATGAGTCGGCCGACCGGCACTTGCGAACTGCTTCCGCTTCGGGCACCGTGCAGCAAGAAAGACTGAAGAAAATGGCATCGGCTGCGTCTTTTATACCCCTGACGACCTGATGTCTGGGAAGGGGCGATAGCAGCCGACGCAGGACCCAAGACTTTGGAATTCAGGCCGACTGAGGGAAACCTGCCAGCAGGATTACCCAAATGTAATGACTGCAACAGTGAAACACGAAGAACATTGGGCCTGAGATCCCACATCTTTATGAGCACAAAAAAGAATCTGGATTAGATGCCTGATCCCAGTTGGTCTGAGGGACACTTTGGATGACTCTTTTTGAGAGCAGCTTTGAAATTACTAGGGCTGCAGCCTCCCTCTGGGTGGAACAACAGAGAGGATCTTGCTTGCAGAGGGATTTTGGAGAAAGGGTACTGAATAACCTCTGGATATAATCTTTAACACTCAATGATCTTTTGTGATAGTTTCCCAGGCTGTTGGGTGTAAAGACAAACATCCCCCCGACTGCCTCCAAAGACAAATAGTCAGGCAATCCTTCAAGAACACTGATTGGGCCTGTCTGAGAAATTATCTCCAGAACCCTGACTCATCAAACCCTCTTTGCCACGAGGGCAGCGTCTGCCATTATTACCATTTCCCTTTCTGCCTCTGGGAGAAAGGTCTCACTATGTATCCTGCAAAAAAACTTGAGATCTTCAGAACCACAACTTTTTACCCACACGCTGGTTCCTAGAAAAGGTCTACTGTGGGGTAGCAAAGTGGATTCCAATGGTAGACAAGGTCTTTCCATCTTTTTCATTTGGCAGAGTGTGTCTCTAACTGTTGGACCAAAAACAGTCAATCCGTTAAAAGGGGAATTAGTGAAAGATGCCTTGTAGGGTTCACAGCAGCATCCAGCCGTGGCATCTGGTAGCAATGCCTGACCCGGCCACCCATGAGGCACCTTCTGCGGCATAACCTCATGGACGTGTTCGATATAGGCTCTAGGGTAGCCATCCTGGAGGAAAAGGTCTTCTTGTTCCTCAGCAGACATGGGCACTGGGACAGAACTACAGAGTTCCTTGACTAAGGTGTAGTCTGGTTATGTGTGCCAAACAATTCAGCACTCGCAATGCGAAGGTTGCTGAACCATATACCCACTTACCAAACCTGTTCAAGGCCCTAGACTCCCTATTAGGGGGATGGACAGTGGAGCTTTGCTGAGCCAGCTCCTTTTTGGTAGCTGCTGCTACCACCATGGCATCAACGGGAACACCTTTAATCCAGTGGGGTCGGTCTAACGGGGATCTCAGGATCTTGTCAGGTCATTTTGGGATTGGTTCCTCTGTGTCCAGCTCCTTCCATGCCCTGTGTGACACAAGGCTGATAAGGGAATCAGCAGGGGGGACACCCAAAAAGTAGAAGGGGCTGACCCAAAAGCTTCCAGAAACACTGATTCCTCTGGGTTAGGGTTTGGTAAGACCAACCACCTTTTTGGCAAAGGATCTCCATGATGTTCCCAAAGGGGACCCTTCCCCTTCATTGAGAATAGTGTCCTCAGTGAGGGATTCCACAGGGGAACCCAAGTGTCTCCTTTTGCACTGACATTTCCAAGGGACCTCCTCGGTGGGGTGCTCCAGGGAGGTATTGGAAGACTCTGGGTGTTTCACAGGTGAAACATTATGGAATTCTTTCTGGGCTCTGAGCTACTGCACAATGACACCTCCTATACCAAGCCAACAGTTATTGCCAATATACTTGCCGACAGATTCAGTGCCAATTTTACCCCTCTCTTCCCCCAAAGGACCAATCACAATACCAGCAGATTGCCAGGCACCCAGTATTACTGCTGCACTGGTTAAAACAGCACTGTCCATGGCCAAGAATACAGCTTCTATGGGACCTGACAATATCCCTGGCTGTGTTCTATATGAACTACAGAGTGAAATGGCACCACACCTGTGTGCCCTGTTCAATCACAGCCTCACCTCAGGCTTTGTCCCTACCGAATGGCGCACTGCTACAGTCATTCCCTCTCCACAAACAAGGAGCGACTACAGACCCTGGAAACTATCGCCCCATTAGCCTGACGAGTCTTATATGCAAAGCTATGGAACACATCATCGTGGACCTAATAAACAAGGATATAGGGAATCTCCAAACTCTGGATCCCACACAGTTTGTTTGTGTGAAGGGTAGCTCATGCCTGCTCAACCTGGTCAACCTCTTTGTGTTAGTCAACAGAGCTGTGAATGAAGGCAAGGTGGTTCATACAGCCTACCTTGATCTGACCAAGGCCTTTGATACCATTCCCCACTCAGGAATCATAGAAAAACTCACTAAGCTAGGTATCAACCCCTATATCACTAGGTGAGTTGCAAACTGGCTCACAGATAGAACCCACAGTGTGAAAGTAGCTGACTCCGAGTCAGACTGCCAACCAGTTACAAGTGGAGTCCCACAGGGTTCAGTCCTGGGTCCTCTCCTGTTTGTAACTACTACTCTGCAGTCCAGGCCAACACGAAGGGACTCTGGCTGACAAAGTTCACAGACAACTGCAAATTGGGAGCTATTATTAACTCCCCAAGTGATGTTGACATCCTGCAGAAAGGCCTCACTGAGACCAACGACTGGTGTCAGAACCATGGCCTTAAGCTCAATGCCAAAAAATGTGTCATCATCCCCTTTGGGAAAACCTCGGTTCCCACTCCAGTGAATTACCACATCGATGGTAGTGCACTGAACACAGTAGGCGTTATAATGGATCTGAAAACACAGGTTGACAGCAACCTCTCTTTTGACCACCACATTGCCATTGTGGTCAGAAAGTCCTTCATGTGGCACATCTCACTACTAAGGGTTTTGCATTCAGGAAGAAAAAGGTCATTGTCTCCCTCTACTCTTCCCTCATTAGGCCAGTCATTGAGTACAATGCCCCATTTGGCATGTACCTCACTAGACACCTGCAACAACTGGAGAAGCCGCAAAAGTACATCACAAAGATGATCCTAGGCCTTAAACAGTTGTCCTATATGGACAGACTCAAAAAACTCCAACTATTCTCCGTCTCATATCGCCTACTTAGAGGCAATCTCTGCTTGAATTACAAAGCCATGTCTGTCCCAGCTCTGTTAAGAATGCTACATCTAAAGAAATCCCAATCCCTCCGCACCACATGCTCCAGAGACCTCAAACTCATTACCACAATCAACAGAACACACTGGAGGGACAGGTTCATAACCCAGAGACTGTTGTTGCTATGGAATAGGCTTCTCATACATGTTAAACAGAACACCTCACTGGCCCTCTACAAGAGAAATTTTGAAGAGTGGATGGGAAATAGAAAATTCACCCCTGGGATCACTCCAGTGGCTCTACTCGACAGAGGCACTGGGAAGTAATGTTGGGTGGCACGATGCCAGGGTAATCCTATGGGCTAGGCTTGTAAAGGCTTCAGGGCCATTAGCCTAGTACACATCTATGAACCTAAGATTAACCCTCAGCAGGCAAATTTATTGGCTCTAAGATAAGAGACGAGATGCGTTTAGCACTTAAGTCATAACAGACAGGTAAATCCTTGGGACCAGATGGGATACCAGTTGAGGTATGAAAGCTATCGGGCAAGGAACTAGAGGAGGCTTGGGTAGAATTAATGAGCCGAATTATACAAGGGGCTGCCCTGCCAGATTCATTGAAACCAGCCGTAGTTACTGTGCTTTAAAAGAGGGCAAAGATCCAGCCCTTCCAACATCTTACTGACCCATTTCGGTTCTTAACCATGATTACAAAGTCTTTATGTCAATTATGGCCAAGAGAATGACCCAGTATATGCCCAATCTGATTCACCATGACAAGTGTGGTTTCAAAGCAGTAAGGAATACATCTGACAATACTCTTAGAACACTAATGCTGAAGGAAGCCAGTGAATCTCAAAAACTCTCTTGCTGTTGAGTTTAGATGCTGAGAAAACCTTTGGTAGAGTGTACTGGCAGTTTGTTTTCAAACTCTGCAGGTATTTTGCTTCGAGTGCAATTTGTGAGGCTCCTACAAACACTGTATAATGACGCTTCTGCTAAAATAAATGTAATGACATGCCTCTCAGCTCCGTTCTAACTATAGAGAGGCACTAGACAAGGCCATCCACTGTCCTCCTTATTGTTTGCACTCTATTCAGAACCCTTGGCCCAAATGACCAGGGTCTTTACTGAAGGATATAAATAGGGCAGCTTGGAATTGAGATTCTCTCTCTTTGTTGATGTTTTGTTATCTTTGTCTCACCCTCACAGGGATCTTCCTCTGATTTTTAATATGCTGCACAAATTTGACCTACTAGCTGGTTATAAGTTAAACAGTGAAAAGACTAAAGTGGTGTAAGTGAATGTGACCTTTGAAAATACCTTTATTCAGCAATTTCTGTTCCTGGGTCCCCCAAATAAATAAAAATATTTAAGTATATGGGAAAATGACTCTGTTCAAGGCACACCAGACATGACCTATGAGGTTATGATGGGGAAAATGCAGGGAAATTTAAAATGGAATGGGATCCCAATGGACCTTGACCATAAGATACAGACACTGAACTGTTTTATATTACCATTGCTACTATATAACTATCAAGTGTGAGGTTGCCCTCTTGGTACTAGGATTTTCCAACTATTAAAAAAAAAAGATGAAGAAATTAATTTGGGAAAATCAACACCCCCTGTGTCTCCTGGGAGAGGTTAGAAATGAACTCATCCCTGGGGGGGGGGGGGTATTTTGGCCCCTCACCTGGAGTCTTAAGGACAGTTGTAGCATTCACCATACTCTGTAAACTTCAAATGATTAATCTTCCGTCTATATGGAAACAGACGATTCTACAGAGGGTGCAATGTCCAAGGCACGCTGAGTGATTCGGATTGTTTTTGAGTGGTGAACATATACAAAAGTTTCCCTCAAACTTGACAGATGTTGGAAAGAACATTCTATGCTTTAGATTATTCTCACTCTCAGATACTAAGGATACTTTGTTGCCGATATGCCACATTGCACTTTTTAGGTGGATCCATATCAGCTAACAAAGGGCGAGTACTAACCTGATAGGAAGTCAGAGACTCTTATATTATCTCCCTCAGGGTTTACAACCAAAACATTTGGAACTAATTTCAAATTGGTAAATTCATTTACAGTTATAGTAGAACTCAATTAATCACCTTATGAAAGAAATCAGAAATGCAACTGACAACAGGAGACATCTTTTATCAAAATATGCTAAAATTCTGAACATAACAAAACAAAAAAACTGGCCTTAAAATATAACGTCAAAACACAGGTCAGAAAATTTAAGATTTTTGTGCTGGAAATGCTTTTACAAGCATATTTACACATGAGGAAGATTAACTACAGGGATCCCCAATATCAACGCCGACTGTTTGAGATGCACACAAGGGGAAAGAGGAGACTGGGTACATTCTGTAACTGTAGAGTTGTTAGTTTCTGTCTCTTAAAACTTTCTTTAAAACACAAGTATGTTTGCCTTTATTGTATTCTCTGTGGAGCTTTTCTCCCCGGGCCTCTACTGAAAATGGAAATATCTCCAGTTAGACTAGCCCGGTCAACAAATGTAAAATAAAATAAAATAAAAATAAAATTCTTTTATGCATATACTACGTGACGTGATTTTGAAACAGAGTTCCACACATTTGGAGAAACTGTTGGGAGAACACATACAGATTACTCCTTCACTTTTGCTTATAGGTTAGCAGAAGACCTCCCTTCCAAGGCATAAGCAGTTATTTTTAATTCTGAATGTGATATTGGTGAAGAAATGTATAACACATTTGTGGCGAAACAGGAAGACCCAAGTATATCTCAGTTAACTGATTTACTAGATGAAGTGATGCCACTAGAACTTTCATGTGTTTCAATGAGCTCCAAGTTCAACACTGTGCTAAAATGGTTGCTTTGGTCTACATAAAGATCAAGAACTAGTGATGGGACCTAGTCATATAGGAAAAGGTTATAATCAACAATGCAGAGTTAATTGTACTTACATTTCAAGACTCGAGTTAACTGTCATCAGCTTTGATTTCTATTCTTGTCCAAACCACACTGTATATCCTAATAGGTACAATTTGACGTGTTTTTAATTAAACTAAACTTTACTGAACAAATGTAAAGAGATTGAATAATGGTATATTATTATTTATTTTACTTATTTTACATTTGTTGACAGGGATTGTCCAACTGAGCTGAAGAGCCCTTTTTCAGCGGAGGCCCGGGATGAAAAGCTCCAAAGTTTAATTTTCATTATAAATTAGCATTAAACAGCAATGTTACAGGATTATTACAAGGCATTAAGTAGGAATACAATGTTATACAGTGTCAATAATCAGGAGTATAGCAAAACTATTTCAAGATGTATAAAAAGAAATATGTCACTAAGATGAATATAATTTTGGGGGTAAGTGGTTACAAATACCCAGTTTTAACATAATGTAGTTGCATGAAGACAATTACAATAGAATGCTTCGCTAAGTGATTTGCTTAATAGATTTTTAGAAGACAGTAGAAACAGTAGTCAAGGAAGATTAGAGAGAGCTAGTGAGAAGAGTGAATTAAGGGCAGAGCGTAGATTAAGGTATGAGAAGTAAAGGATGTTTAAGGAGGGAGAGTGCAGTGGCAGATTATAGCTATAATTTTATATATATATATATATATATATATATATATTTTATCGTACTTTTATATTATATATAATTGGCAATTGCATCAATTGTAAAGGTATTGCTGTGCAAATCAATGTACTCATTTCAATATGTACAGACTGATAAGTATTTTTATGAAAACTGTGTTGAATGATTGTATGGAGATTGTTAAATGCTGCGATGTGCCATCATTGAGGGTAATAAAAAATACCTACTTAAGAAAAAAAAAAGGACAGGTCTAGAATGGGCCTCCATGACCCCTCCCTCCTAGAAACCAGAAATATCCTGGAAAAAAAACTTGTTCCATACTCAAACAAAGGGACAGGTTGGATGGTTCCCTGTACCACCATATTCTGATGAGCCAAAAGAAAATGTGAGATCTGACAAGGAGGAAGTGGGTGAGGAAGGCCTGAGAATGGAGAAAGGGTCTTCCAGATGATAAAATAACCAGTTTGGATAATGGAAAATACCAAAGTGTCTGGGATTATCTGTTACCAAACAGGAAAAAAATCAACCTGAGGTACAGAGGAATGTATCTGAGGTATAGAAGTGGCTGAAAGTCACATAGAAGCATATTTGCTAGGGAAAGAAGGCTTTTGACTCTTAGAACCCTGAGAAGGCTTGTCTGGAAAAACTCTCCTAGAAATCCTCTTGCCCCTAGAAGGCTGTTTAGGCTCCCTACAAACAAAGGAAGGTGTAGAAGCTGGCTAAATGGGAATCCAGTAATTTGACCTTGATATCTTCCGGCTCAACCAAGAATACCTCCTCATAACAGATCCAGAAGCATCTGTTTTGGAAGAGAAGGCATCATCAGTATCATTACTACTTTTTTCAAAAAACAATGAGCCACTTGAAAAGCAAAGCTCAAGAGGGAAATGGCAGCATTTTTACCCTCTGAGTCATGAAAATCAGCCAGAATGCCCTCAAGTTGGGAAGGAAGAGCCAAGACATACCTAGTGATATGGGTCTGGTAATTAATAATCTTGAAAACTAAGGTAGCAGAGGTATACGCTTTCCTAACATTCCTGTCCATGGCAGGACTAAAGCTTAGAAAAAGACAGAAACTTGGATGGTTTATCAGTGGCTACAGAAATAACAGCATGAGCAGAGGAAGAGCTTTTACATAAAAACTGTTGAGCTTCAAGAACTTTACAGAACCTGTCCAGCTTCTTAGGGGCAGGAGGTTAAGAGTCAAGGGCCTATGAAGCTGCAGTGAAAGTATCCAGCAGGGTGGCCAGCACTGCAGGGACTGCAAAAGGCTGAGGAGAATCTATTTGCAAAAATTTTTAGTATCTTTTTTGAATGTCAGAAACCTGGGAACAGTCTCACTTAAAGCATTCCATCATACAAACTACTGTATTCTCAAAAGGCTAACCCTTCACAGGACAGTTAGAAGAAAGTGAATCCTATTCCTCATATCTCAGGTTAAAGGGAAATTTGATCTGAGAGGAGTAAGTCAATGACTCCACACCACAGTCTAACTCTCATCATAGGAATGAGAGTCCCTACAGCATTTGGAAGGAGTGGAAAAACAAGGAACGCAAGCATGAACAGACAATCTTTAGGGGGCTTAAGAGCCATAAAAGCACTAAAAAACGCACGTAAACTCCTGTCATTCCTTGGGTGGACCCTTAGCCAGAGGAGCCACATGCTTAGTTTTCTGCTTCCTTTTTTAAAGGAACATCAGCTTTAACAAATCTAGGAGGTTTCAGACCTCTGTCTAGGTCCAATGAGGGTACCGGGCATCTATTCCCTAAAATGTATATGGGGAATCCCCTTAGGACCCACTGAAATAATGAACTGTGGTTCCCCCTCCATATCTGCACCAAACACAGTCACAGCCTCAGCAGCAGCTCCATCTTTGCCTACAAATGGGTCAAAGCAGAGGGAGCTGACAGTCACACTAGATGGTCCTTGGGATCTTCATTTATCCCAATGGAGACGTCCAGTGGAAGCTAGACAGCAACAGGATCACTTTGCACCTTTCTGGCTTTTTTTAAGAGGCGGCCGAAAGCCGGGGTGAGTGGATTCAGCCATGGTACACCGAGCCAAAAGCTTCAACTGATGGTTCTCCAAATAAACAGAAAGACTGCAGAGTGTCTTATGTACAGACATCTCATATGGTCGTGTGTAGCACCCAAACAAATAAGGCACTGTTCATGTCTATCTTTATGGGGAATTTGCCTCCCACACTCGCATCTTCCCTTCCTGGATGACATGTAAACTAAGCTAATAGTAAGAAAAATGAAAAGAGGCCCCAACGGAGCACTTATTTGTAGAAGTCTCAGGAGTGGAACCAAATTGGTGAATGACTTGCAAAGAATTTTTGAGAATAAGGTGATCATATGTCAGATATGTACCTTACCCCTTGCACTTGAGACATACATCTGATGCATGGTATCCAGAATATATAAAGGCTTTGATATGCTGGCAGCAAGTTCTGCTACCCTTGGCAGGATATCCCAAGAGTAAAGAGTATTGCAACAGTGATACAGAAGGACATCTTCCCAGCTGGAAATTCAGTTAACAAGTAAAATAAATACTAAATAAATAAGTAACTCACCCTTAAAACACAGTATGTGACTGAGATATAATTCACAGCCTTGAATGGTTAAGACAGAAAAAAATGAGTAGATGTCCTTTCTGGAATACCTGGCCTAGAAATAGAAACTCAGGGGTTTACTTTAGACTGAGAGTTTTAGGACCTAACCTGCAAGAGTTAGTTGGAAGAGACAAAGAATCCGACTCAAATAACCAGTGGCTGCTGGAGCAGAAACCAGCCCTGAGTAGGGCACAGACACTGTGTGAAGCACCAGAAACAATCAAATTTCTGCTCTTACTGAAGAGGTCAACATGAGATACTCAGCGGTTGACTCAAGGTACCCAATGTCTGGGAAGCAGAAATCATTACTAAAAAACGTGTTCTGCTAAACTCTACATGGATATTTGGCTGAGTTGGTGTATCACAGACAAAGAGATCAGGGCAGACAATACTAGCAAAGTGAGGTGCCTGAGGGTGGATAACAAATGATAATAATCTCGCTATAGGGCAAAGATTTCTGTCATCTGTCATACCTAAATGGAGTGGAAAACTCCAGTGTGACCCAAATCAGCAGACATACTGAACCAGAATCCTTAGACCAGGGACAACAAGATCAGAGGAAAATGCACCCTTGTCAACAAAGATGGTCTTTACAGATCACGCCCACTTCTTAGCTACACTGGTGTGCAGAAATATTAAACAGCAGTAGTAAGGGAATGGACACAGGTCTGGGCACCATGTTAACCAGTTCCAGGACAGCTGCCCAGTCATGTGGAAGACAGGCAGCAGTAGTGAGGGGAATGGAAACAGGTTTGGGTACCATGTTAACTAGTGGCAGGCAGTTGTCCAGTCATGTGAAAGAGAAACAACAGTAGAGAGGGAATGAATACAGGTCTGGGCACCATGTTAACCAGTGACAGGACAGCTGCCCAGTCATGTGGAAGACAGGCAGCAGTAGTGAGGGGAATGGAAACAGGTTTGGGTACCATGTTAACTAGTGGCAGGCAGCTGTCCAGTCATGTGAAAGAGAAACAGTAGAGAGGGAATGAATACAGGTCTGGGCACCATGTTAACCAGTGACAGGACAGTTGCCTGATCATGAGGAAGGGAAACAGCAGTAGTGAGGGAATGGACACAGGTCTGGGTACCTTGAGAACCAGTGGCAGGACAGTTGCCTAGTCATGAGGAAGGGAAGATGTCACAAGACGTGTTTCTTTTGTTTGCTTCTTTAATTTCTTTAGCTTATCTGTGCTACTCACAATCCTCTCTTTACTCTTCATATTCTTTCTCCTTTGGTGGATTTGAATATGAATCTTAAACCAGAACTGCTACTCTGAATATGAAGAGGAGAAAGTGGTGAGGAATACATACAACTTTTCTAGTTTCTAAGTTATCTGCCCTAGAGATTATGATGTATTGTGATCTCCTTATGCTAAAGATGAAGAAAAGACTGTAACAAAGGTCAAGTAAATGTTTTGTAGTTTATAAGTCACATGCCCTCTGATATACAATGTGGGGGTGGTGGTGCTGAGGAACACCTACCTGTTTCTAAGTCATGTGCCCAGTAGTACACCATGTTCTGGGACCTCCTCACCCTTCACTGCCATCTGATGGCTGCAGTCACATACCAAGAAATGATCTACCACCTGCATATCGGGCAGGCTGCTCAGCTGGCCTCTGTTTAAAAAATGTAACTTGTGAACAGCATACACACACACACACACACACACACACACACACACATATTTAACCGTTTATGTTGAACCCCATTTCACGTAATTTCATTACAGAGAAGTATGTAAGAGTGGTACAGGATATGTACGAGGGTAGTGTGACATTGATGAGGACTGCAGTGGGAGTGACAGATACGTTTAAGGTGGAGGTGAGATTACATCAAGGATCAGCTCTGAGCCCTTTCTTATTTGCAGTGATGATGGACAGGTTGACAGATGAGATCAGACAGGAGGCCCCGTGGACTATGATGTTTGCAGATGACATTGTGATATGTAGTGAGAGTAGGGACCAGGTTGAGGAGACCATGGAGAGGTGGAGATATGCTTTAGAGAGGAGAGGGATGAAGGTTAGCAGGGCTAAAACAGAATATATGTGTGTAAATGAGAGGGAGGGTAGAGGAATGGTGAGGATGCAGGGAGTAGAATTGGTAAAGGTGGATGAGTTTAAGTACTTAGAATCAACAGTTCAGAGTAATGGTGAGTGTGGAAGAGAGGTGAAGAAGAGAGTACAAGCAGGGTGGAATGGGTGGAGAAGAGTGTCAGGAGTGATTTGTGACAGAAGGGCACCAGTAAGAGTGTAAAGGAAGGTCTATAAGAGGGTAGTGAGACCAGCTATGTTATACGTATTGGAGATGGTGGCATTGAAAAAAAGGCAGGAGTAAGAGCTGGATGTGGCAGAGTTAAAGATGTTAAGATTTGCACTGGGTGTGACTAGGATGGATGGGATTAGGAATCAGTATATTAGAGGGTCAGCTCAGGTTGGACGGTTTGGAGACAAAGTCAGAGAGGCGAGATTGCGCTGGTTTGGACATGTGCTGAGGAGGGATGCTGGGTATATTGGGAAAAGGATGCTAAGGATGGAACTGTCAGGTAAGAGGAAAAGAGGAAGGCCTAAGATAAGGTTTATGGATGTGGTGAGAGAGGACATGGAAGTGGTTAGTGTGAAAGAGCATGATGCAGAGGACAGGAATAGAAACAGATGATCCGCTGTGGCGACCCCTAACGGGAACAACCGAAAGAAGAAGAAGATGATGATGATGTTGAACCACATTTCACCATTTCATCAAGAAATTACTGTCCATCCTCCCAAGATGTTGCAAACGTTGAGGTGATTACATTGCATCATGGGGGCTTGCCCTCCACTTCACATAGGGCACTATTTTTTGCAATTTTTGTGACGTGCAATTCACTGAAATGTTCCACTGACATAATGCAACTTAATGACAATTACCATGTCTGTTTTAAGGACTACCTTAACAGCACATACATTTTTATACAGAAAACAGTTGTATATATTTAATGAACTTTGAGACCATGATACATCCCAATACTAAATATCATGTCTCAGTCCTTATAACATTGCTCAAGTATTCACACAATAAGTATATACACAGGCAATACCTGGTCTTAAGAACACATTACACAGTATACAGAATTATTATACTGCAATATACAGCCTGCTTCACGGGGATATGCATCTAGTAATTTATCTATTCACTTTATTTTATTCTACAGTTAAACAGACTGAACCCAAAAGCCCATTTCAGCCATGACCAGTTGCAAAAAGTACAGCTGTGTACACTTACCATAAATGTAGATGTTCAAGTGTATTCACTGTTGCAGTTATCACATTTGGGTTATCTGCTTGCAGGTAGCCCTCAGTCGTCCTGATTAACAAACGCTTGGGTCCTGCTTCAGTTGCTGTCTCTTCTTCCATGACGTCATGTCGTCAGGGGTATAAAACATGCAGCCAACGCCATTACATCAGTTTTTCTTGCCCCAGATGTCAGGTGCCCCCCTAATGGGGAGCAATTAAATATAAAAGTTCAATGATATACCTCCAACAACAAAGCAAATACATCAAAAAGGCGTTTAAGCATAGCAAAGGAAAGTAGAGGTATTGGCAAAAGAGTTTAGGGGGCTGGAGGGAAGGTAACCAGGACTGCAACAGTGAATACACTCAAACATCTACATTTATGGTAAGTGTACACAACTGTACTATGTTCTTCGTGTTTCACTGTTGCAGTCATTACATTTGGGCAGATTCCCAAAGCTGTGGTTGGGAGGAGGAATTTAGATAGCATTAGGACCAGCTAAGCTGTGGTTGGGAGGAGGAATTTAGATAGCATTAGGACCAGCTATAAGGCCCTGCAAGACTGCAGTGGCAAAGCCAGCTCCGGATTTAGAGAAGATTGGCAAATGGTAATGCTTGGTGAAAGTATGTACAGAACTCCAGGTAGCAGCTTCTGGGATGCCCCTGGTAGGGACGCCTCTGAGAAAGGCTGTAAAGGTAGATGCAGCCCTGGTGGAGTGAGGTCTGATCCCCTGGGGAATAGGTTTTCCATGGTGCTTGTAGCAGAAATGAATGCAATGGCCTATCCATTTAGAAATGATTTGCTTTATAATAGCCTTCCCCTCTGTCCCTGCAGCAAATGCTACCAGCAGTTGTTCAGATATCCTTTGAGAGTTAGTCCTGTCCAAGTAGAATCTGAGTTGTCTGTGCACATCTAAAGAATGCAGTATCCATTCCCCTTTGTTCTGTGGACTGGGAAAGAAGGTTGGCAAATGAATGGACTGATTAAGAGCCACACTGGATACCACCTTGGGCATGAAGGATGGATTGGTTCTGAGGGACACTCTGTCTGCATGAAAGATGTCGAAAGGCTCCACTGCCATAAGGGCCTGTAATTCAGACACCCTTCTAGCTGAAGTGATTGCTAAAAGGAAAGCTGTTTTCCAAGAAAGAAATTTTAAGTCTGCAGTAGCAGCTGGCTCGAAAGGAGGTAGAGTGAGTTTCTCAAAAACAAAGTTAAGATCCCAGGCTGGGGTTGGAGCTCTCCTGGGTGGTCTCAAATTTTTGGCCCCTCTGAGGAACTGTTTCAGCAGTGGATGGGAGAAGAGGGGGATTCTGTGTTATAATGAGCTGAAATGGCTGAGGCGTGGATTTTAATGGAGGAAAAAGACAGGCCCTTGTGAAGCATCTCAGTTAAGTATTGTAAAATCTGAGGTAAATTGGGTGCTGCTGTGCTCATCCCTTGAGAATGGTTCCAGGCACAGAATCTTTTCCATTTTTCAGCATTTGATTTTCTAGTGTTAGGCCTCTTTGTCTCTAAAATGATATCCATCACAGGTTTACTGAGGGATGGTAAAGGAGCGATTATGTAATTAGCCAGGCTGCAAGGTTCAGTGTTAGAAGCTGTGGGTGCAGAATCTGGTTCTCCTGCTGAGACAACAGGGAAAGAGTCTGAGGCAGGTGCCATGGGAATAACCGTGACACACTGCGCAGGAGGGGGTACCAGTGTTGGCGTGGCCAGTCTGGAGCAATCAAAATCATCCTTGGTTTGTCCTGTTTGATTTTTAGTAGTACTTTGGAAAGCAGAGACAGAGGGCGGAAGGCACAGACTGATAGGTTTTTCCAGCTGAAGGACAGAGCATCCACTTTCCAGGCTTGTTTGTGGGGAGTCCTTGTGCAAAATCTGTCCAATTGGTAGTTCTGGGAAGAGGCAAACAGGTCTATATCTGGGCTCCCTCATTTGCTTGTCAACATGTTGAAAATCCTTGGTTCCAGTTTCCACTCATGTGGGTCCATGAGGTTTCTGCTTAGTCCGTCTGTCAGTGTATTTAACTTTCCAGGCAGGAACTGAGCTTGCAGGTGCACTTGGTAGCTCAAGGCTGTGTTCCACAATGCCATGGCTAGTCTGCACAGGGGGTAAGAATGTGTATCCTCCTGCTTGTTTATGTACCACATAACAGTAGTGTTGTCCATCTTTACCATTAGTTGTCCTGGAAGAATGTGGTCCTTGAAGGCTGTCAGAGCATTCTGTACAGCTAACATTTCTTTTTGATTGATATGCAGGTGCATTTGACTTGGGTTCCATTTGCCCAGAATGCACTTCCCTGCCAGGTGAGCCCCCCATGCATAGTCTGATGCTTCTGTTGTTAGGGTTTGGGTGGCAGGGGGTGGTATGAAAGGCAGTCCCTTGTTTTGGTGGCAGGCCTCTGCCCACCAAAGGAACTCTAGGCGTAGGCAAGGTATGACAGGAATCATTGCTTCTAGACCTTAGAATGTTGACACCATAGGCTTTTTAGATACCATTGCAGTTTCCTCATATGCAATCCTGCATATGGAATTAGAAGAATGCAGGAGGCCATGAACCCCAAGGCTTACAGTATTTGTCTTGCAGATGGCAGGGTTTTTGTGGCTACTTGTTTGAAGTAGGTTGTCAAATGAATTTGCTTCTCTGGCATGAGTTAGGCCATCTGGGAAGATGTATTCAAGCTTGCTCCCAGGAATATAATTTGTTGACAGGGTACTAGGTGTGATTTCTTTTTGTTTATGGTGTACCGCAGACAAGTTAGTACCCTTTGTACAAAGGCCAAATGATTCAAAAGTATGTCCTGGCTTTCTGCCTGAATTAGACAATCGTCCAGGTATGGGTATATTTGAATATTTTTTGCCTGCAAAATGCAATAACTGGAGCTAGGCACTTTATGAATACCCTGGGCGCTGTAGATAAGCCAAAGGGCAGTGCAGAGAACAGATAGTGCGTGTAGACTGCTTTGAAGCATAGGTATCTTCTGAAAGATTCCCTCATTGGGATGCGCAGGCATGCTTCTTTTAAGTCTAGTGTTGCCAACCAGGCATCTTTGCCTAGCAGAGGAAGTAAATGGTGAAGAGTCAGCATCCTGAATTTTGGAATCTCCAAAAAGGTGTTTAGAGTAGACAGGTCCAGGATAGGACGCCATGAATTGTCTTTTTTGGGTACCAGGAAAAGTCTTGAGTAGAAACCTTGTCCCTTTTCCTCTTCTGGTACCAGTTGAATAGCCCCCATGCTTAAGAGAGAAAGTACTTGCTTTTGGGCCTCTGCCCATTGCTTTGGGGGTAGGTCCAGCCACCCGCTTGGAGTTGGCAACGTGTGAAAGTGAAATCTGTATCCCTGATACACTATGTTTAAAACCCATTTGTCCTGGGAATGAGTTCCCAGTTCTTTGCATGAAGAGCAATCTTTCCCCCCAAAGGGGCAGTCAGTTGATAAGTGCTTGGAAATTTTAAAAAGAAGTCATTGAGACAGTTTACCATAGGGGGGAGTCTTATTACTCCCAGATTTGGAAGTGGAGGCCCCCCCACTGCTTAGTCCTGTGTGTCCCCTGGGACTGAAACCTGGGGTTTTTGCTCTGTCTGGGTTTGGCTTGAGAAGACCTGGAAGGGGCTGGAAAGGACCAATTCTTAGAGGGCCAGTGCCTACTAAATCTAGGAGGCTAAACTTGTAAAAAAACTTTAACAGTTTGCATAGATATAGATTTATCTTCCATCCTTTTAAGAACTTCCTCAGCCTTGCTGCCAAACAGGTGGTCCTGATTTAAGGGAGCATCCAACAATTTAGCTTTAACATGATCAGGCAAAGATTGCTCCTTAAGCCAAGCATGCCTTCTGAGCACAGGCCCAGTAACAGTGGCCCTGCAACAGGCCTCTAAAGAATCAAAACCACATTGCAAAGTATGTTTTCCAACCTGTTCAGCAGAATGCATTAAATCCTGTAATTCTTTATTTTCCACACAGTCAGGAATCAACATTATTTTCTGTTTAAGCAATCCAATAACATGTTGCTGATACTTTAACATATGAAACTGACAGTTTAAAGCCCTAATGGCCAAGGTTGCAGAAGTGTAAACCTTCTTACCCCATCTATCCAGCGCCCTGGAGTCTCTATCTGAAGGGGTAGGATTTTTAGCAGTAGAAGCCTTAATACCCTTGGGCCCCTGTGAAATAGTCTCTGGATCCACAGTAGGATTTTTAAAAAGGAACTTTTGTGACTCAGGGACCCTGCAGTATCTGTCTGGTTTTCTGGGAGCAGGAGGCAAGGAATTAGGGGCCAAACTAGATTCTGAAAAAGCATCATCAACAATGTCTAGTACAGGAGGTATAGCTAAAGGCCTATGCTGAAGTAGGAGTAAGAAATCCCTAAGACTCTTTTTTGATTCAGAAAAATCCTGGCTTTTCCAGTGGAAATGCTCCCTTAGAGTATGTAAGGTTTCCCCAAAAGAAGAATCCTCTGGAGGGGAAGCAGAGGGAATGGAGTCCTCTGCATCAGAATCCTCATAAGTAGATAGGGGTAAATCCAGATCATCAGAAGAATCCAAAAAAGGAGAATCCTAGTCAGAAGATTCATAAACCACTTCAGTCCTAGGCCCCTTAGAAAGGGGGGGGGGGGTTGGCTAACCCTAATTAGAGTTATTAGATCTTCAGCCATTCTTGTCATTTGTTTTTTAGGCATAGAGGCCTGAGCATGTGGTCTGGGTGTTGGTTTATTAGGCATGGTTCGAGATTTAGACCTAAGAGAAGAAGGAGGCGTCGGTTTAATATTCAAGTCCGTAGGCCTGAATACACCCTCAGAAGCCGGTACCTGCACAGTGGCTCCGGACCATCCAAGGCAGAGACATCCACGGGCTCCATAGTTAAAGTATCTCGTGGCATACCGGACTCTGAATGGGTCTCAGTAGAGGCCTGCGAATCAGAAGTAGCGGGTATCAGGGGCTACAAGTACCGGCGAACTGGCGAATGGCTTAGGAGAAGCGTTGTCGGCAGTTTTGGACCTTGGCAGCCTGTCTCTGTCTTTATCTTTGTGTTTTTTTTGGAATCCCAGTAGTCGGATGGCTAACCGACAGCATTTCTGGATAATTAAACCGAGAACAGAAATATTTAAAGGCGAAAATATACAGACAACAGATTGTGTGCTGATTAAATAAAGCACAAAACTGACAGCAAGGTACATCGTGGTCAGGGCCTAGGCAAGGAATACAGTACGAATGAAAATCTTTATGGGGTATTTGCCTTCCACAAGTAATGCAATTATTAACTTTTACTGACATCGGTAAGGAGCAAGAAAAAGTTCCCCAACGGGGTACTTAGCTTTAGTTGAAGACTTCGGTTCTGAAACTCCAACACGAAAAATTTCAGGAGTCGGCCGACCGGCACTTGCGAACTGCTTCTACTTTGGGCAACGCACGGCAAGAGAGACTGATGTAATGGCGTTGGCTGCATGTTTTATACCCATGACGTCATGGAAGAAGGGACAGCAACCGATGCAGGACCCAAGACTTTGTTAATCAGGCCGACTGAGGGCTACCTGCAAGCAGATAACCCAAATGTAATGACTGCAACAGTGAAACACGAAGAATATCAGTGAAACTAACAAGTCTTGCCTTTTATAACTGGTTCCTATTCCATCCTCACCTTGTTCAGAGTACAGTTATGCCACCTTACATATCACACAACACTATATGACTGGAAACAAAGGCTGGCATTTGCTTATGAGCAAAGGTTTGCCATTAGTTGACAGTACAACTCCTTTTACAGTTTCTAATGCAGGGAGAGATTAAGCTCCACGGTTGGGATCAAGAAAATGACAATGCTGAGCTGCTAACTGTAAGGGATGTTTTTGAGAGTTCAAGGGTTAGTGAACAAGAAATGGAATGGCATAACTTTGTGAAACCTTCTATAAACTAAAGAGTTGTGTGAAGGGTAGGTCGGTGGCTTGGATACACGAGTACAACTAGCAGCTTTATCTTGATATGGAAGGCAGACAATGTGCTTTCTGCAAGTAATGAGAGACTGTCTTTTCTGCAAACTGGTTACAAATCAACGAATCCTGTAAATTCTACCTATATAACCAGGGCTACTGCAGCAATGGGAATGAGGAACTTGCTGTAAAAGTAGATATTTTAATGATAATTGCTGCAGTAGTTGCTTCCTCCCTCCACTCCCGTTATTTTATCTATGATATTTGTTTGCCAAGGTGAGGATATATATTTTTTATATATACAGCATTGTCCTTTTCAGGGTTTTAGCCTCCTTTCTTCATTTGACATGAAAAGTGCTTGTTCCCTATAACTCTGTTTTTCTCCCTGCTTAGCTCACGTTACCAATGATCTGGGTGCATGGAAGATGTCCTTAAGCTTTGTTTGGCAGCTGGCAGGATATAACCCATATACCATAGGAAAATGCAGCAGTGAACAAATGACAAACCTCTATATTACTTAGCCTAAACATAAACTGTTCAGTTAAGGGAGGCATATTAGTAAATCAAAGTCTACCAAGACTGTGGAATAAATTACTAAATACTGAAAAAAGATCCAAGAACCCTGACACAATTTAAAAGCAATTATGATTAGAGTACCAGGAAATGTGGTCCTGTAGGCTCAAGAGACAAATTATTTTTTTGGCACTAGAAAGAACCTGGAATAACTATCTTTTACTCCTTCTAGTAAGGTATTAACTGAAAAGGCTGAATATCCAGAAGGTGCTGAAACAGATGTAAGGCAAAGTTCACCTGTCTCTAGGTGCAGAAGGTACAGGTCATGCAGTTGGCTTGTCACAAACCTCTACAGTATAGTGAAACCTGTTGACACTACCTTTCTGACCAACTAATCTGATGCAATACTGCACCACCAAGTTATAAAATGGGAAGACCTTCCACACAGGGGCAGAAGAGATGGGGCATTGTGAATGCTGACAGATTTGGGAGTCGTAGATTGTTATTGTGAGGGTTATACTGTTGTCCTGATACTTGCTGTTGCAAGCCTTTTACTCCTTCCGTTACTGTTTGTTTTAGCAATACTGTTGTTGCTTAGTTTGTTTCCTTTAAAAGGGACAGGATTTAGAAGGACATTTCTAGATGGCTTGGGGATGGGGTCCGGAACATCAGTTCTGCATAGTTGTGCCATTCTCCTCTAGTTATTTTAAACCTTTACAAGAAAAAACTGACAACTGCAAAAGGGTGTCTGATAATCTGTCCTTCAGAAGCTCCGGGAAACGCTGCCCATACAACCAAGCATTCCTCCTAATAACAGTATCAGAAGATGTAACCTAAAGAAAACAGGCATCTACAGTACTGTAAGTAAGCATTTGTTACAAATTCAGATCTCTAACTTATCAGATGCCCAAGTAAATTTGGATTTTCTTTCTTTCAGACAAGCATCAGAGATATTCCTGGCCTAGTATTTCACTTTATATATATATATATATATATATATATATATATATATAGTATTTCACTTTATTAAATTGTTTAAGTGTGCAATATTAAGGAATATGCAGCTTTAAAAGTGCAAAGTGTTTGTTACATGGAGCTTTTCTCCCCGGGCCTCCACTGAAAACGGGCTTTCGGGCCCAGTGGACATTCCCGGTTATCAAAATGGAAATAAATAAATAAATAAATGTCATCAGTCTTCATGAGAAGAACACTATGACACTGTGCCATTTGATTCTGGCAGCTTAAGTTTATTTCAATGCTGAGAGCCTGTACAGTACACAAAGCTGAAACACAGCGGTAAAAAAAAAATGATAAAGGAGAAAATTGAAAAAGATTGTTTTATTATTAATGGAGACTGCTCGCAGAAATAACGCTGCCTATATAAATGAACAAATGTCAAATGCTAAAACTGTCCCACAATCAATAAATAAGTAATGACAATAAAATAAACCCCAGGGAAACTTTGTTCATTAAATGTCAGGGAAGCTTAAACACAGTTACAGAATGGTCCATATTATAACAAGCTAGCATTAAAGTGTTGCTTAACAGCTGCTAAAAATAAATGCCACAGACTGTCTGGTGCACTAAACAAAAATGAATCAAAACCACATGGTTTTCTTCCCTGATACCAAAAGCTGTGAATATGAAACACAGTAATACAGCCCAGAAATCTTTTAAACAGTCAGCAAAAACAACTAGATAATCCTGATAACAGCTCTACAAAGCCCGAAAGACAACATGCTTGAACACAGGTTTGTAGGAATAAACTGAACTGCCAAATATCTACCACACTATGTCTGAGAAAACTACAACATGATATAAAGCACATACCCACTTTTATTAAGTAAAATCTTAATAAACTAGGATAAATTTGCAAGCAAAAGTCCAAATCAAATCCCATCCCTGGTAGTAGCTGGAGAAAAAAATCCAGACTTGAAAACAGTGAACTTGGGCTATGCATCCAAGCCACTGTCATCCTGCCTCAAAGAAGAAGTTATCAGCTCTTATAAGTAAAGTGGCTGAAGTATATACTTTTTATCAAACTTATCCAGTATTCTGCTTTCTTTATCATATGGCAGACTTTTATGAACTATAATATAGTAAACCTTTTCAGTACCTACAACTATAAGTGCATTATCATCTATCAGATCCTTATATTTAAATTTTAAATTTTAACCCCCGGTGAATGTTCAATGTTTGGTGAGTGTCAAACTCATAGCCTCAAAAAAAAAAAAAAGACATTAAATTAGTTTGCTGGCTGTTACTGAGGACTAAACATCCTAAGGCCAATAAGTGTTTTGAATACATTGAGACCAGAGGCCTTCCTGATATGTACAGGGAGATAATTTCACATTTTCCCAGCCCTGTGACGTAAAGAGGTATACTCCAAAGAAGAGTGCCACACTGGCATATTTATTCAAAAAAACAATAATTTCTGGCACCCTGACTGTGCTGAATGAATTTGAGAGCCAAAGTGGCTGACAATATAGCTTTATTTAAACATTTACATACAAGAATCAGGTCCCCTCTAACCAATCTGCAACACAAGGAACACAGACAGCCATTAAAATCTATTTCTTTAATTCTTACATCCTACAACATCAATCAGGTTTCCAACAGCTGGTGGCTTTGAATCTGATACTAAGGACTTGCCAGTTTTACCCATAAAAGGATGAATGAAAGAAGAAATGACAAGTTCAGACTGAGCAATCCTAAGCAACTGAACATATGTATGTTGGGGCGATGGCATATTTTTTTGTAGCCCATTTAAAATTATCTTTCATAACAGGGAATCCACAATTTGGACTCAGTATTGGAAAATCACTGAATTTTCATGGATCTGGCATCTTGGGCACAGCATTCATTAATCACTGCTTGACTTGTATTCCTTCCTATGTTAACTGCTTATAAAATATTTAAATATTGTCAACTTGGTCACTGAATGCTACACACACACACACACACACACACACACACACACACACACACACACACACACACACACACACTATACCAGAATCACACTAACGGCCATAAATTACATTTAAGAATCAAAGGTATACTTCCTACATTTTTTCTCAAGGAAATTTCCTCAAGTTACATAGGAAAAAATGGGAATTCTGGGATCAATACATGCACAGGAAGAATGAGGTTTAAGAAAAGGCAGGATATGAATCACACTAATGGCCATAAATTACATTTAAGAATCAAAGGTACACTTCCTACATTTTTTCTAAAGGAAATTTCCTCGACTTACACAGGAAAAAATGGGAATTCTGGGATCAATACATGCACAGGAAGAACAAGGTTTAAGAAAAGGCAGGATTTGAATGAGCTACGTAATGGCTGACTAACAATGACTGGATACGTTAAAAGTGATGTATAATTTTTGCAGCTACAATTGTGTCTCCACGGTTTGGAATGTATAATGTCTGCAATGGAGATTGTGTCGCTATGGTTTATTGTCATTTATATAAATGTAGCATGGCCTATGTCATACATAATAATTTAATAAAGATGTTTCTTGTTTAACTCATTACATCCATGTGACACTTCCAAGTGCTTCTGCAGTTAACTCCTACTGACGCCTCTAGGTGTTAAATATTGCTTGCTCATATTTGCAACGATAATTCCAAAACCATGCTATGGACTAGGTTTTAAAAGACTTCACCTTAAAGCTTACACAATAATAAACTCAACTGCATTAATATCTGACCTCTGTCTGACTGTTGGTTTTATGATATTAATTTATACAGATATAATTTTTAATTTTTTTCTAAATATTTCAATAACCAAGTAATACAGACAGAACTCCCTACCCTCATAGGAAAGCTCTCCGCTACATGAATAAAATGCTGCTGACAGTATGTGTTTTTCTTAAGTGGTTGCTGAGATATTCTAAGTAGTTTAAAAAATATTGCAAATGTAATAATTACTGTGTTTACTGTGACTTATAAAAATTGGTTTAAGACCTAGAACCTAAAGAATAATGCCACTATGAAAATGGTTTGTGCTGAAGATTTTGCCATTTATACTTCTTTCATAATCCTTATGGTTCCAGAGATATGAACATTTGTTTGAAATGTGAGGACATAATTTGATTCTGTAAAAAGGCTTAGGCTCCACACATTGGAAGTTACAGTACAAACTTCCTGAGCTCCATTGGAGTGAATGAGTAAAAATAAAAAAGGAAATGAAATTTCCTGTTCCTTAATAACCTTAAAATCAATGTTAAGTCTCTTTATGCTTGGTAAGATTGAATGTCCCCTGTTCACTTTCTGTATTATGGTTAATGAAAGGTATTTCTTTTGATGATTAACTCCTTAATGTCTGCTGTCAATCAATTATTTATATGTAACCAAAGCAAAAGGGTGACTGCAAGTAGCACCAACGAATAAACAAAAAATGTGCAAAAGATGTTCGTTCAGGAAAAGAAACCACATTCATAAAAACTATGTAAAAATAA